>NC_134602.1:21130836-21433866 GCF_037038515.1 Microtus pennsylvanicus
GGATCTTCAGGTTTAAAATCCTTTCATCACTATGAAGCTCCAAGCCATAGACACAATCAATCCCATCATATTTCAACAAATAGAGAGAGGGATATGTTGGCAGTTGATCTAGAATTATGGCTTTCCAATGGGTGACTGGTTCATTGGCTTCCTTCCAGCCATGAGAAATTCTGCGGCCAACAATATTCACCAGGGCCTCAAAAGGCTTACTAAGTTTTTGCTTCTGGAGCGATGGCCCATTCTTCTTCTGGAGATGTGCCATGCTACTCATACTAAGAGGCATCTTCATCATGGCGGGAGACTTTCTGAGATAGGCCACAGCACTCCTGTTCCACTGTCTCTTGGCTCTGTTTCTGTGCTTGGGCTTCATAGCTGCCAATCTCTGCATAGGAAGAACTCTTCAGTTTAAATCAGACACAAAGTGGTTTCCTCCACCATAAGTGCCTGCAAGGATAAGAAGGTGAGGATGTGAGGTCAAGGCTCTTTTTAGGAATAACTTTGGAGCAGGTGAAAAAGGCAGGGCTGAATAGATTTGGATACCTAAATGGAATATATTCTTAAGAAATTAATAGGAAAATTATCAAACTCTTGTCTACAGCTCAGTATATGTGTATCAGAGACATATTCCTGCTGCAAAATGCAATTGACCTCTACTGAGAAACCTACTTCCTGACTTACTATATCAATGAGAGGGGAAGCTATGCCTATACCTAAAGTGAGAAAGAAATATCTGAACAGATGGCAAAGAATTCAAAGAACAGCCACTCCTCTCCTTACCACTCAAGCTACTGGTTAGTTGGCTGATCTATAACCACCTGCCCAAGGTCATGGCACTCCAGTCCACTGGCTCCCTCTATTGTGTCTCCTGATCCAGATCCAGGTTGATTACATAAAGATATTCTGTATCTTCATTAGAGAAGTGAGTACTGTGAGTCAAACTGCCAAAAGAAAGAAACATTAATCTGTGCAACAGCACCTATTAGAAATAATTATCTTTTAAAGCACATAGGGACAAAGAGGATCTTTGCCCTTTAAGTGGACTGAGGAATTGGACATTTTTAGCAAAGATAGAGTGGGGAGAATACCTGACATTAACCGTCCCCCAGCTATCAAATATAGGAGCTGTTAACGACATAAATTTTGGACCCAGAGCAGATTTGAAAGAAACCTTTTTTTGACTACAGAGGTCCTAGTTGCTTCCTAAACATATTTACCAAAAGAAAATATCTTGGCTCTCTAGATTCCAACTTCTGGAAATTCGGTTGAACAGTTGTGGAGCCCAAGAGCTGAACTGACCTCCTCAGCCACCGTGAAGATAGTAAGCCCACCTTCACAGAAGACTAGTGCTTCATGTGGAACAGAGTTGCCACCCCCAACCAAAGCTTTGTGACATCATCAAGGCTCTACTTATGTCATAAAACTCTTCCTAGCCAGGTTTCTTCCCTACTAACCCCCAGAAATATCCAGCATACAGGTCCTAAAATGCTGCTCATACAGCCCCATGAAGACCCAAAATAAAAACCCCCGTCTTCTTCCCAATTACTTGAGTCATATTTTCCTAGTAACTCAACCGCTTTATGTGTTTTTTTTTTTTCTGTAAAATAATTTTTGGTCTGAGTCAACAACTCACATGAATGTTTTTTTTTTCCTAGCTCCAATGTCCTCATTGGTTATTTTCTATTGATTTTTCTATTACTTCATAATAATAATTATCAAACTTTCCACTTCTCTTCCTCCTCCCACATTCTTCTTGCTCCGCAAATAAACCTCTCCACTCAAACACCAGTCCAAATAGAGGGCAGGGTACTTTGAGCTGTGGGAAGTCCAACCCACCCTTCATCCATCCAGATTTAGCAAGGTATGCATCCACAAAAAATATGATCACAAAAAGCCAGTGTATGATATGCAGACAATTGCAAGTGCCATTATCTTTGGCTTCTCCGTCTGCCCCAATTGTCAGCCACATTCAGAGCTTCCAGTTTGATCCCATGTTCTTTCATTCCCAGGTCACTGGATTAGTTGAAATCCCCTAGGTTCAGGCACAGTGTCTCATAGTGTGGACCAAGCCCTTATATTCCTGACATCCTTGCTCTATTTCTCCATCCATCTACTCTTCCACTGGAGCTTGGAAACTCCATCTAGTTTTCTGATTTTGAGCCTGACTTGATCTCCATCATTTGCCAAACAAAAGTTCCATGGTGGTTTTCAAGATAGTCAGTCATCAGTCTGACTATGGGACAAGGCACACATAGTTCCTAGGGACATGTCACAGTGCGGTCAACTTCTCCTCCCTGCTTAAGTACCTAGAGATGGTCACCATATGGCCTTCTGAGAACCACTCGAGAGATATCGATCTTGACATCCCCAGAATGGCCTCATAAATTGAGATATCATCAGTGTATGTGCATTAACTTGTGTGTGTGTGTATTTAAATCACAATAACAAATGGATTGTAATATTGAAGTTTCTTCTCATCTTGAGAAGAATATTTGCTACAGAAACACTCTCACAGTAATAGTGAGAGTGTAAACTGTCTCAGCAAGGAGAAATAACTGGAGGAATCCCCCAGGAGTTAGGCTCAGTGTCCCAGGAATTACGCCCAAGGAAAGTCAATGAACTCAGTGATGGAAGATAAAACCCAGCCTAAATAAAACCCTAAATCATTTAGGTGGAACATGAGATACTCTTACAACAGTTACAAGAGGTCTAAAATGCCTGGACTGGAACATAAGGGGAACACAATGACGTGGAGCTGAGAGTGCATGGCAAAACTGATTGGATCTGGCAAAAATTATGTAAGCATACCAAGGAAACCACCAGTGGGACAAAACCCTAAGAAATCTGTATGACAACATATCATGTTGAACATAATGAGATTTATAGACAAAGGAAAGATCTTAATTATGTCACTGTCACACAGGTGATGATGAACCAGTCCCATCGTAGAGTGACTCCCTGCTGTGTTTAAGATAACCTGTCACTTCTGTCTAGTCAGTTACAAGGAAATTTGCATTAATTGCACAGATTAACTATCAGCATCATTTACTGCACAATCAAAGGCAAGGCAAAGAAATCATAGACATGTTGTTGAATGCTGATGATGTTATTGGGAGTTTTGATGGGTTTTTTTCTTAAAGGGAAATCATCGGTGACTCTCATGCATGAAGCAGATCCTTTCTCTGTGATGTTTCATGAATAGCCACTGAGATACCAGCCCATTGAGTTGTGGTCTCTCTGTCTTTTAAAAAGCAACTTCTACCTTCAGCTTGATCTCTTGCTTGAGCTTCCCTTCCGGCTACTAGGCTCCTTTTCTGATCCTGCAAAGGGCTTTTGTAAGGGATTGTGATCTCTAAGTTTTTCCCCTTTCAAGAACAAATCATTCTATTAATCACAATTCTAAACTGCTGTGGGAGTTTGTTTGTGACTTATGCCTTCACATGTGATACAAGCGTCCTGTGTATATAGGGTCTTCTCTCTGTTCATGTGGGGAAAGCATGGCAGCAGGAGTAGATGGCTGCTCATTCCCTGTAAGGAAATCAGTAAACAGTGGGGACCAAGTACAAGGATGTCCTTAAATATTAAGTCTTGTCCTTTCAAGGCCCCAAAGCCTCCAGCTAGGTTCAGGGTCACGACAATCTCCAAAACCCACCGAGCATGAAGTATTCAGAACCAGAAGCCTGTGTGTGCCATATCACATAAATTCATCGTGAGTACACCAATCTGTTTTTTTTTTTAATTCTAAATTATTTTGTCCCATCAGAACGATCTATATTACCAATAAACCAAATTTGCTGCATCTTTGGTGTCCTAGAATTGCTTTAAATTGTTGCTGGGACTCTTACAAACCTTCCTGTGCTGTTATGAGACCTTAAGGGGACAGCACTTATTTCAGAAATCAAAGGCAGTTGGGTTCAATCCTATGGTTAGCTGTTAGCTAGACACTGGAAGGATGGATTTGACTAAGAAAGGGAGAAAGCATACATGGAGGCAGGTAACCTTTCCTTTGCAAAATGACCCATTTTGAGGTCTTACCTCAGGCTCTTCTCTTCTCCTAATCTTGGTTTTTTTATTAGTTTAGGAGAAGAATTAAAACTCCATTTACAGTATCTGTGAACCCGAATGAGTTAAGTATGTGTGACCAACTTGATGTCTGCCTGTCTGTCAACAGGGCCAGAGTTCAGGGGCATCTGATGCATAGCACAGGAATGTCAGCCATCAATCTCTGGTCCACCTAACTCTACAGCATTAGAGTTGTCATGGTTGCTCATCTGATCTTCCTCATATGATCTCCATCCACAGAGATGTCAGAAAAATCCTCCCCTGAGAGTGCAAGTTCTTTACAAATGAAAGATTATACAACAGAAGACACATGGGAGATTTATATGGGCAAGCTGTTGAAAGGATAAAGTGACAGAAGAAGTTTATTGATTAATTAAAGAAAGAATCCGCTTCAGCTGATAGGTTAGAACATAGGTAGGGGGAGTAAACAAAATAGAATGCCGGGAGGAAGAGGTAGTGAGCTCAGAGAAGCCATGCTCCACTCTCCCCGGCAGATGCCATAGCTCTGCTCTCTGAGGCAGATGTCGATGCAGCCAGCCACCATGTCAGACATGCTGAATACTTCCTGGTAAGTGCACCTCATTATACTACACTGATTATTAGAAATGGGTTAAAATGCTGAATCTAATTGGCCAGCAGTGTTTAAAAGAATAAAGTTTTGGTTTATTTATTTCAGGCATAACCTTCATGCGGTCATGGTGCTGGGGACACAGCCTCGCTGCTCAAATAACTACAGAATGGCTTGCAGCCTTGTGGACAACTGAATCCACTGAAAGCCTGAGAAAGCTTGGGAAAGAGTAAAGCATGTTTTCTTGGTAGCAGGGATTTCTCGGTCTGCTCTGCTTGCTAGAAGATAGCAAGGGCTCTCATCTAAAAGAGGCTTGCTGACTCAGCTTCAGCTGCAAAACCCTGCAGCCCTTAAGAGGTCCTGCCACAAAACATTTAAATGGTGTTGATAAAAGCCAACTGAATGCTTGTATGTTTTCAGCAGTAGCAGGAAAAAAAACTGTTTTGTTTTAAAATGCCGGCTTTCTGGGCCATCCTGCCTGGGCAAACTCTGACTGTTTGAGGAAGGAGGGCCAGCTACAGAAAGGGGGCTTGAGTGTTGTCTGTTGCAGCCTCTTTGATGGCAAGTACCTTGAAACACTGTAGACTTGTGGCACTGAATGCGGCTCTGTTTGGTACCTCAGCCACAAGGTTGGAATGGCAGAAAGCTAAGGAATGGGCTACATCTGGCCAGCAAAGCCACGGCTTTAGTCCTACTGAGATTGCTTTGTAAATGAAAGATTCATGTGGTCAGAAAAACAGAGAGAGAAATAGAGTAAAGAGAGATTCAAAGACAAAGAAAATTTTTAAATGATTTACAGTGTGTTAAAAATATGTGCAGGCTAAAATTTGAAGTTCTTAAAGTTAAAAAAAGGAAGAGAGTTGTTGGGTGTGGTAGTACACACCTGTAAACCCAACACATGGGAGGCAGAGGGAGATTGACCTCTGTACCTTCAGGGTGAGGTAGCACACGCCTTTTATCCCAGTGCCTTGAAGGCAGAGACAAACAGATCTTTGTGAGTTCAATGTGTAGTAGCATACACCTTTAATCCCAATGCCTGAAAGGCAGAGAGAGGCAGATCTCTGAGACTTCAAGGACAGACAGGTATACAGAGTTATTCCAGGTCAAAGATACAGAGAACCTGTCTCAAAAGGCAAAAAATAAAAAGGAAAAATAAACAAAATAGAAGTTAAATTGAAGCGCACAAAGATGGAAAATTCACAGCGAATTTTGATATTGTATGCTGTTATGCTCTTTTTGAATCATTTGAATTTTGAGGCAGTAGCAATAGCTGCTAAAAGATGTTTCTTTATAAAAGCTGCTGAAATAATCCAACATAGATATTTTGAAAATGCCTTGTCATTGAAATTTGGATCTAAGGACATGATGCTTTGGAAAGGAGTTTCTATTTTGTTTTCACAGAGGGTGATATTCTGTGGATGCCTCTATCCTAATATGGTAGGATGGACCACGCCCTACTTAAAGGTTGCTGTGAACACCTTTAAAAAATTGCTTCACTCAACTGCCAACTGAGATAAATCAATAATGATGCCACCATTCAGCAGGAAGCATTTTGGAGAGAAGAAACTGCACGCACGTTCCCAAATATGGCTTATAAACGTTCTTTTACATTTAAAGTGGGATGTGATATAGATATGAATATTTGCATTAGTATAGATTTTGCTTTATTGATAGAGATTTTAGGTCAATTTTGTTATATGTATATGCATTTTTGATCTCAATTAAGGTATTGTGATTGTGTAGTTCACTGAAAAATATAATGTATATAGGTTAATAATGGATAATCATTAATAATAGTCAAGTTTGTAGTCATGTTAGTTAGATTTTCTAGCTACATAGATATATATATATTTCAGTTAGATAGGCATTATTCATATCTCTCTAGACTACAAAACAGGCTATTTAATATTTTAGTACCTTTGGGTTTTTCATGACAGTGAGACACTCTACTCTTGGCAGCACATATCTACTTCAGGAAGAAGATGGGCATCACAGAGGATCCTTATGGAGTTTGATAGCCATCTGGGGAAGAAACTGCTCTTGCCTGGATTGTTGCATAAACTGGACACTGAAAACACTCAGAGAGAGGACTACTGAACTTGCCTAAAGGTGAGATGATCTTTCCGTGTTCCTGATTCAGGAAAGGGTCAGCAAAACATTCTTCAAGACAAGCAGATAGTGACTGCCTTTGAAATTTCCTGCTTCATGGAAATGTCTGCTGGAAACTATGGGCCTGTAGGCTGAGGATGGAAACACCAACGGTACAGAGGAACTTTGGGTGACTGTCCAGGCAGCGAGATGTCTCTGTCATTTCTAGAGTTTGAAAATGGCTTACTTTTTGTTTGCTTAGGTAATACTGTATTATTCTGGAGTCTCTGATGGAGTTGAAGAATAGAGAGATAGTTATAGTTTTCCATTGTTATGATAAAAGATAAAATAGATATAAATATTGTAACTGTAATTCTTGCTTGATAAATGTTTTGTTATATGTAATTTTGCTATGTTAAAGTTAAAGATTCCGTTCTTGTTTAAACAGAAATAGGAGTAATGATGGAGTATAGGTCATTGGTTAATTAAATAAAGAAACTGTTTGGCCTGAAAGGTGAGAACATAGGTGGATGGAATAAACATAAGAGAATGCTGGGAGGAATAGGAATTGAGCTTAGAGATGCCATGCACCTCTCCCATGGGCAGAAATGGTAGCTCTGCACTCTGAGGCAGATGGCGATACAGCCAGCCACCAGGTCAGACATGCTAAATCTTTCCTTCTAAGCGCACCTCGTGCTGCAACATACATTATTAGACATGGTTTAAGAGGCTGAAAATAATGGGGCAGGCAGTGTTGAAATGAATAGTTTTGTGTTGTTATTTCGGAGCATAACCTTACAAGGCGGCCCCATGGGGATGCAGCCCTGCTGCTCAAATTTCTACAATCAAGGGGGAAATGGAAGAAGGGAAGAAAGAAGAGAGAGAGACAAGGAAGAATGGATGAATTCAATCATTCCTTGGAAAAATGAGTGAACCAATGAATGAGGAGACCTAGTAGGAAAAAATGTGCTGCATTCCCTCAGAGAGTCAGGTCAAATTAAGGATTGACAAGGTTTTCCACTAAGGAGGAGGCTTATTCCATTTTACCTTCTTTGTGCTCCAGGCCCACCCACAAGAGTGATGATGAGGACAGGGAGAAGAAGAGGAGAGGGTGTACCAGAATTCCCTGGTACAATTTCTCACCCAAATTGTAGCCAAATCACCTGACCTGGGACAGCTGATCTACATGCTGGACCCTAACTCCCAGTTTGACAACTCTAACATTTTAACCAAGTTTGTGAAGATGAAGGAACCAAAAATAGCCCAGTTACAGGATGGCAGGTTCCTTACAGGATGGGAGTCAGACATCAGTACCATACTGGTATTTGGCGGTTTGATGGGTGTGTGGGGTTTTTGCCAGACTCCACCTAGCATCATGGATTCCCTACTTTACTGATATTATGGAGTTCGGTGCATTCATCATATGTGTGCATGTCACACACTAGTGGGCATCATATGTACATGTTTATCCTGTGTGTGGGTGAGTGTGTTCATGAGTTTTATAGCCCAAGTGAAGGGGTTAAATCAGCTAGAGGGTGGGGTTTGCCTCAGGCGATCCCTGCCAATGAAGGGTGCGCGGAGAGGCGGCTCGCCCCTTTTTTGTTCCTTGCTACCTGTGCTACGCTGGAACTTTGGTTCAGTAAGATTAACAATAAACTGGTAAATATTCTTTGATATCTGCATTGCCTTTATTTTGTGCGGGAACATCTGGCGCCTGCCCCGTGGGGTTTGCCGAGAACCGGCCCCGAATCGGAGTCTCTTGCACCCCTGGTCGCTGTGGCGGTCTCTCTGGGCGCGCGCGGAAGAAGTTGAGATTCTGAGCAGTCTCTCTGGGCGCGCGCTGAAACAGCTGAGATTCTGAGCGACTCGATTTTCCCTGCTGCTTGTTAGAGTATCAAGCAGTGAGTTTGATATCGACAGAGCCTTTTTAACAGCGCCTAAGCCTCTGTTCCGAGCCGCCCCGGCCAGATTTCCCGTGCCCGCCCGCCGTCGCGCGCGCTGCCTGTGTCTGCTGCTCCCCCTCCCACCGCCGCCAGCGCTCAGGTCACGTGACAGTAGCCTGAGAGCCCCGGCAAAAAATACTTATCAGCCTGGTGTCTGTTTCAATTTTGTTTTTGAGTCGTTTTATTTCAGATTTAGGACACGTGGATTCAACTGGACTCTTTCGCCACCACGGGCAGGAACCAGTTATTACAGGTAAGAGAACTTTTTCTTTTCTAAATAATGTCTGAGAACGTGACTGCAGCCTATTTCAATAGTTCTTTTGAGTGCACCATTTGGGAGATCTTACAAGAGGTGTCTACCACACCACATATATGGATATTCCTGGGATTCTTAATTTTCCTTAGCACTATTTGGTTTGATAGTAGGAAAATGATCAAATCTCTTAAGGCAGAGGTTGAACGTTTGAAAACTATTGAGAGCGACAACAATCTTCTCAAGAATCATTTTGAAGTTCTCCAGGAAGAAAACAAATCTTTGTTTAACATGACTTGGTTAACTGAGCAAAATCTAGAAAAAGTACAGGTTGATGTTAAGGAGAAATTCATTACTATGGAAGAAGGAACAGCTGAATTAGATCGTAAGTTTCAGCAGTCCCTTTCTGATGTTAAGGAGAAATTCATTACTATGGAAGAAGGAACAGCTGAATTAGATCGTAAGTTTCAGCAGTCCCTTTCTGATGTGAAGGAGAAATTCATTACTATGGAAGAAGGAACAGCTGAATTAGATCGTAAGTTTCAGCAGTCCCTTTCTGTAGGAACTGAAACGTTAACTGAGAGAATCAAAACTGCTGAATGTGACAATCGAATTTTGTCTAAAGCTTATGACAGATTGGCGGAAAGATTGTCAATACAAGAAGGCACGGTTTATGCCATAAAAATTATGTCCAAAGATGACAAGTTATCTCTACTGGACAAATTTCATACTCTAGAATCCTCAATGAAGGCTTTAGAACATAATTCTGGGCAGGAGATTCAGACATTACAAAAAGCAATGGTGAATAGAATTGAAAAGATTGAGGAATTTCTAAATTCTGATGAAGAAGAGCAAAGGGTAGAAAGCCAAATTTTAACTACATCTGTGGATAAATCCCTCCGGGTAAATTTTCACAAAGCTCTACCTACAGCTCTACATGCCTTTCCTGTAATAACAACAGAAAAGGTGGTTGGTTCCAGAAACCCTAGGGTCATCAAGGAAGATACATGGGAGCCTGTCCGTATGAATGATCTCAAAGAAATTAAACAGGCCATCATGTCTTTTGGGATGCACTCCCCTTTTGTTAAAGAGATGCTAAAATCTTGGGCCACAACAAGCAAAGCAACCCCCTTGGACTGGCTCCAGCTGAGCTCCGCGGTCCTTGAGAGTGGACCGCAATTAAAATGGAAATGCTTATTCAGGCAAGAGGCTAGACTTTTAGAACAGCAGGAAAAGGTGAAGGGAATTGACGTTTCCCTAGATAAAATTCTAGGTGAAGGGCTCTTTTCAGACCCTCAGGAACAAGCTAATTTGGATGAAAACATACTCTCCATGTGTACTACAGCAGCCTTAAGGGCTTGGGACAGAGTACAAGACCCAGGACAGAGAATGGAATCATTTGTCACAGTTAAACAGGGTCAGAGAGAACCCTTTAGTGACTTTTTACAAGGATTAACTAAGGCTGTACAAATGGGGATACCTGACCCAGAAGCAAGACGTATAATAATTGAGTCTTTGGCTTACGAAAATGCTAATGTGGAATGCAAAAGGATCTTGAGGCCTTTAATGTTCAGATCAGCGTCCTTGGAAGAATGGGTCTTGCATACACTAGATGTTGACACATTTGACTATGGCACTGAAGCATGGGTAGAAGAAGCAATTTCCAATGGTAAAAGGAGACACCAGAATACCAAATGTTTTAATTGTGGCAAAATGGTCATATGAAAAGGAATTGTAAACAACGGGTTTTCAGAAATAATAATAATGCGTCTTCTAGAAATAACAGGAATAGAAGGAATCAGCCTTCAGGTTTATGTAGAAGATGTGGGAAGGGCAGACACTGGACGAATGAATGCAGGTCTACAAGAGATAGACAAGGCAACCTGATACAGATGGGAAACGTGAGAGGGGGGGCCTCTCAGGCCCCCATGGCAAACATGGTTCAGACATTCCCAGTTTCTGCAGAGAACATGCCTCGTCAGGACAATTAGAAAGCCACATGCCTACTGTTACAAGCAATAGTAATCAGAAAGATGTGTTACGTGTGTTTTGGCAAACTTCTATAAATGATCAAAGACCTAAGCTGAGAGTGTGTGTAAATGGCATTTTTATTACTGGCCTACTGGACACAGGTGCTGATGTAAGTATCATTACCCCAGAATCTTGGCATCCATATTGGCCTCTTCCGAATGTAAATGTTCAGCTCCTGGGAATTGGAACCCTATGTCGAGTAAGGCAGAGCACGAGATGGGTTGAATGTATAGGGCCTGAGGGACAAATAGGAAAATTAAGGCCTTATGTAGCCAATATTGCAATGAATTTATGGGGTCGTGACCTATTACAACAATGGAATACTCAAATTAACATTCCTGCTACTTCTAGAGCCCATATTTCTGAAAGGAATATTAAAAGTTATTACAAAAGGACAAAACCGGCCATTAGGGCTGTGCAGGAACAAGCAATTGATGTCCCTTCAGAAATACCAACAGCCTTGCCTCTAAAATGGTTGACTGAGAAACCAATATGGACAAAGCAATGGCCTTTAGCTGAGGAAAAGCTACAGGCTTTAGAACAGCTGGTACAAGAGCAACTAGATGCTGGACATATAGAAGAATCTACCAGCCCTTGGAATTCTCCTGTATTTGTGGTTAAGAAAAAATCAGGTAAATGGAGAATGGTGACAGATCTCAGGGCCATCAACAAGGTTATTCAACCTATGGGCCCTCTGCAATCTGGAATTCCGTTGCCCTCTTTATTACCAAAAGGATGGCCTCTCATAGTTATTGATTTAAAGGATTGTTTTTTCACTATACCTTTGCAAAAAGAAGATAGAGAAAAATTTGCCTTCACAGTGCCTACTTATAACAATTCTCAACCTTCGAGGAGGTACCACTGGACCGTCCTCCCCCAGGGTATGTTAAATAGCCCCTCCCTGTGCCAATATTTTGTGAACCAACCATTGCAAATAATACGCAAGAAATTTCCCAAATCTATTGTATACCATTACATGGACGACATATTGTTATCTGATTCAAACATAGATACCTTGAACAGACTGTTTGAAGAAATACAGATACTGTTACCTAAATGGGGATTGCAAATTGCTCCTGAAAAGATTCAGAAGGGAGATTCTGTTAATTATTTAGGTTATAGAATAGGTTTGCAAAAAATTAAGACACAGAAGGCACAAATTTGGAGAGATCGCTTACGGACTCTCAATGACTTTCAAAGACTGTTAGGAGACATTTCCTGTTTACGACCAACTATTGGGATAACACCTGATCTAATAATTCATTTGAACAAGACCTTGGATGGTGATAAAGATTTAAACAGTCCCAGAGAATTAACAGCTGAAGCAGAAAAGGAACTGACAAAATAAAGGCAATGCAGATATCAAAGAATATTTACCAGTTTATTGTTAAACTTACTGAACCAAAGTTCCAGCGTAGCACAGGTAGCGAGGAACAAAAAAGGGGCGAGCCGCCTCTCCGCGCACCCTTTATTGGCAGGGATTCGCCTGAGGCAAACCCCGCCCTCTAAAGGGAGCTGATTTAACCCCTTCATCTCCCCCTTTTGTCTAAATAAGACACAACTAAACCAAATATAACTATAACAATAATAACAAATGATAAATATAACAAACAATATTGAGAGCAAAAGTTTTGCTAAAGAGTAACTACAATTAAATAATCTTCAACTCCATCAAAGATCTGAGAAGGGAGTAAACATTACTTAACAAAAAAGAGATATCCAAAATGTGCAACAAATGACAGAGACAACTGACTGCCTGGGCAATCACCCAAAATCTCGTTTGCAATGTTGAGTCAACCAACTTTGGCTAAGGCCTAACATAACTGACATACCATTCTCAAATGCAAGGAACTTTCTTAGGATTATCCTACCCTGTCTTGGCAAGATAAGACAATCCTGTTTATATCTTAGTCAGTAGTTGAGGTATGGGTTTTTCTTAACCCAAAGGCCAGTTCTGCCAGGAAGACAAGCTCCCAGTGGAGTGTCTTTGGTGCTCAACGTTCTCTCGGGAGTAGAGTGGTGTTGCCAGGAGTAAATTGTGTCTCGATGGCACAGAATTCTAGGTTAGATTAAAGGCCATTTTCTACAGCTCTTCAAAGAGGCTGAAGATTATACTATCTATACTGAAAATAATCTCTATGTATCTAAAAGACCTGATTAACCTAAAAATAATATGACAAACATGTAATTCTCAATACCTATCTAATTTGAAAACTAAGGGAATAAACAATTGTGCAATGTATGAAGACAATGATCTTCACCTGTAAACAATGTCATTACTTATCAAATGTAAACAATGTTATTACATAAATAGTACCAGAGGTAGAAATGTACATTGTGATATGATAGATGTATCCATACAATATAAGCATACTCTTATACCAAAATAGAGGTAGGAACACTCACATTCAATATTCAATATATCAATATACAAGAAACAGTACCAACATAATTTTCTAAAAACAGTAAGTCACAAATACCAATCATCCCATCAACCCAGTTAATCCCCCTTTTTTTTTTATCCCTAATTACATACAATATCTCCCCATCCCCTCACTCCTAAACCAACCACTAAAAGATGTCCCTAACCCTGTGGGCAAACTCTGTTGGGAGAGGGGACGTCGTCCTCTTAGATTGCTTCTAGCTGACATGGGGGCGACGTTCTTCTTAGGGGCCCCTGTGAAAGCAAACGATGGTAAAATTCCCAAATTAACCTTTGACTTAAGAAAATTATAACTAGTCTCTGTGTGTTTTGAGAAGGTCCGGCCAGAGCGTTGTCAAAAATGTGCATCATATGAAATTGTCTCTTGCAGTTGGTACCAAAAAACAGGTCTAAAATTAGTGCTTAAAAAAAAAAATTCATGACGTCATAAAAACCATATTGAGTTGATGTTGTGGGGCCCCATCTTCATCCTGGAAACTTCAAAAATTACTGTAGGAAAATATGTTGCTTGTTATGGGAAATTTAAACATTAACAACAAGGACTTATACTGACATATAAAGAAAGACACAGATGTGAGGGAAGGCAAAGAAAGTTTATCAAGTATAAAATTATTCTTATTCTGTCCCATTTCATGGCTCCTGACCTGAGACAGAAACTTTGAAATACCTCTTATCAACAGGCTTGGAATTGAAGAAGGACTGAGCCATAGTCCAACTCCAAAACCAGCTCTCCACATTTATAAAGAAGTGTTCAATAAAACATATAAATATATATATATATATATGAAATCAATACTTACGATATGTATAGAATTTTATTGTTGATGTTTAATGGGTCGTAACTATTTTCCATCCATCAGTAATTAAATATTCAGGGTCCCTCAAATTCTTTGGAGATGAATATTTTCCTGTGGAGATAAGAAAAGAACCCTGCCCCCATCCTATTAGTAATCCTTACCATCTGTACGTCGGTCATCCTTGTGAATGAATTGTTATTTATCTTTTCCAAGTGACTTCCCTTCCTCAAACCGAACCTTTATTAATTTTGACGGTATCCATAATTTTTCCTCACCTGTGGAGATAAGAGCAAAACCCCTTCCCCAACGCAGCACATCTCCTGGCTTCCATTGTGAGGTCAGTACATCCTTGAAATAAACTGGTTGATTTAGTTCAGCAGACTTTTCCATTATCCAATGTCTTTCTGCAGCCGTCGTTCCCTTCTCGTTAGCGTTGAGAAAATTCAAGGTTAACAAAGCATTATGTAACCTATTTCTAGGGGTGTTTTCCACTCCTTTCTGTTTGTTCAACATATCCTTTATAGTTCGATTTGATCTTTCTATGACTGCTTGACCTGTAGGATTGTATGGTATACCTGTAACATGCTTGATATTGTAATGATCAAAAAACCGTTTCATCTTCCTAGAGACATAAGCACGACCATTATCTGTCTTTATTTGTGTAGGTATACCCATGATAGCCATGACTTCTAATAAATGAGTGATTACTGAATCAGCTTTTTCTGAACTTAAAGCAGTTGCCCACTGAAAGCCTGAAAAAGTGTCGATGGTGGGATGAACATACTTCAATTTGCCAAATTCTGCAAAGTGGAACACATCCATCTGCCAGATTTCATTTCTATGAGTGCCCTTTGGATTAACTCCTGCTGGCAGTGGCGTTTGGTTATAGAAAGAGCAGGTAGGGCATTTCTTCACAATCTCCTTAGCTTGTTGCCATGTAATAGAAAACTCTTTCTTCAAAACTTTGCTATTAACATGATGTTTTTTATGAAATTCAGAGGCTTGAAGCACACTACCAATCAATAATTGATCAATTTCTGCATTACCTTGTGCTAGAGGACCTGGCAAACCCGTATGGGATCGGATGTGTGTTATGTACATAGGGCAAAGCCGGTTCCTTACAGGATGGGAGTCAGACATCAGTACCATACTGGTATTTGGCGGTTTGATGGGTGTGTGGGGTCTTTGCCAGACTCCACCTAGCATCATGGATTCCCTACTTTACTGATATTATGGAGTTCGGTGCATTCATCATATGTGTGCATGTCACACACTAGTGGGCATCATATGTACATGTTTATCCTGTGTGTGGGTGAGTGTGTTCATGAGTTTTATAGCCCAAGTACTACAGAACATGATCAATGAAAGGGAACACTGTTTTCCAGATATGGCAGGGCAATTATTTAAATGAACTGACAAGGGTTGGATGGCATGGATAAGACCTATGAGAGTTCAAGGCATACCGAATCCAGGCATGACAAAGTAGGTGGCAGACAGAATTCTGGCAAAACTAAGTAGGTAGCTTGATGTCCAACTTACTGGAGAAGAGCAACTGAGCGGAGACACTTTTCACTAAGCAACATGCTCTAGTGGAGATCAAACATCCTTTGACTTACAGCCAGTACAAATTAACCCTTTCATCAAATGAAACCTAATTTTCTCTGATTTTGAGTATACATTTGTGTCCCTTCCTGATTAATCTACTCTTTATCCTCTTAAGTCCCAATACCTCACGCTGAGATCGGTCACATCTTTCCATTTGACATGGTTTTCCCTCAAGCTTCATACAGCCCCGAGATCATACAACTTTTTGTCCCCTCTCCACTGCTTCCTTGACAGCCATCTTGTCCTTTACCACACCACGCATCCCCAGTCCTTTACTCTCCAAGGGGAAAAGACCATAAATCCTGCTTTGTTTTGAGGCATGTATTTCTGTGATGCCCCATCCACCAAACACAATCCATCATTGACCAAATAACACAACATGTTAACAAATTTTTATTCTTTGAGAAAGAATAATCCATTGGAAAAGATACCAGTATTCATAGAAGACCTGAGGTATCTCTGAAAAAACACATTCCCACAGAGAGCATTAAGTCTGCCCCTCAAAATTTGAGAATTTCACTTTAACAGATCTTCACCAAATCATAGACATAGATATGGAAGTCATTATCAAACTTGATGAAATACACAGAAGGTTTGTTGGGAACTTGGCAAATAATTTTACCTATCTCTTGGGTTCCATCTTTTTTGTTGTACTGCACTCTTTTGCCCTCCAAGGAATCCCTGCCTAATTCCAAAGTCACCTCTACTGGAGGACATTCAGGCATGATGTGGAGGTTGCCTTCAATGGAATCATCATGATGGTGGTAAAGGTACAGGACCGGATCATTCTCGTTGACAATGTAGAAACAGGTCGTTATGGTCTGCACCTCATCTGGGACCACGCCACTCCACTCTTCCTTAGAGCCTGGCATGATGTGGAGGTTGCCTTCCAGGTAGTCATCCAGGAGGTGGTAAATGTACAAGACGGGATCTTTCTTGTAGGTAATATAAAACCAGGTCTTCATGATTGGCACCTCTTCTAGGACCATCCCGTTCCAGTCATTCTTAGAGCCATTTGTGCCCATGAATGTATGTTTCACTGCTCTGCCAACTATGGTGTTTGAGAGATGAGTGTCTGTCACCTGAGGAAATGGCACATTATTAGGCAGGATCTTCAGGTTTAAAATCCTTTCATCACTATGAAGCTCCAAGCCATAGACACAATCAATCCCATCATATTTCAACAAATAGAGAGAGGGATATGTTGGCAGTTGATCTAGAATGATGGCTTTCCAATGGGTGACTGGTTCATTGGCTTCCTTCCAGCCATGAGAAATTCTGCGGCCAACAATATTCTCCAGGGCCTCAAAAGGCTTACTAAGTTTTTGCTTCTGGAGCGATGGCCCATTCTTCTTCTGGAGATGTGGCATGCCACTCATATTGAGAGGCATCTTCATCATGGCGGGAGACTTTCTGAGATAGGCCACAGCACTCCTGTTCCACTGTCTCTTGGCTCTGTTTCTGTGCTTGGGCTTCATAGCTGCCAATCTCTGCATAGGAAGAACTCTTCAGTTTAAATCAGACACAAAGTGGTTTCCTCCACCATAAGTGCCTGCAAGGATAAGAAGGTGAGCATGTGAGGTCAAGGCTCTTTTTAGGAATAACTTTGGAGCAGGTGAAAAAGGCAGGGCTGAATAGATTTGGATACCTAAATGGAATATGTTCTTAAGAAATTAATAGGAAAATTATCAAACTCTTGTCTACAGCTCAGTATATGTGTATCAGAGACATATTCCTGCTGCAAAATGCAATTGACCTCTACTGAGAAACCTACTTCCTGACTTACTATATCAATGAGAGAGGAAGCTATGCCTATACCTAAAGTGAGAAAGAAATATCTGAACAGATGGCAAAGAATTCAAAGAACAGCCACTCCTCTCCTTACCACTCAAGCTACTGGTTAGTTGGCTGATCTATAACCACCTGCCCAAGGTCATGGTACTCCAGTCCACTGGCTCTCTCTATTGTGTCTCCTGATCCAGATCCAGGTTGATTACATAAAGATATTCTGTATCTTCATTAGAGAAGTGAGTACTGTGAGTCAAACTGCCAAAAGAAAGAAACATTAATCTGTGCAACAGCACCTATTAGAAATAATTATCTTTTAAAACACATATGGAAAAAGAGGATCTTTGCCATTTAAGTGGACTGAGGAATTGGACATTTTTAGCAAAGATAGAGTGGGGAGAATACCTGACATTAACCGTCCCCCAGCTATCAAATATAGGAGCTGTTAACGACATAAATTTTGGACCCAGAGCAGATTTGAAAGAAACCTTTCTTTGACTACAGAGGTCCTAGTTGCTTCCTAAACATATTTACCAAAAGAAAATATCTTGGCTCTCTAGATTCCATCTTCTGGAAATTCGGTTGAACAGTTGTGGAGCACAAGAGCTGAACTGACCTCCTCAGCCACCGTGAAGATAGTAGGCCCACCTTCACAGAAGACTAGTGCTTCATGTGGAACAGAGTTGCAACCCCCAACCAAAGCTTTGTGACATCATCAAGGCTCTACTTATGTCATAAAACTCCTCCTAGCCAGGTTTCTTCCCTACTAACCCCCAGAAATATCCAGCATACAGGTCCTAAAATGCTGCTCATACAGCCCCATGAAGACCCAAAATAAAAACCCCAATCTTCTTCCCAATTACTTGAGTCATATTTTCCAAGTAACTCAACCCCTTTATGTGTTTTTTTTTTTTTCTGTAAAATAATTTTTGGTGTGAATCAACAACTCACATGAATGTTTTTTGTTTCCTAGCTCCAATGTCCTCATTGGTTATTTTCTATTGATTTTTCCATTACTTCATAATAATAATTATCAAACTTTCCACTTCTCTTCCTCCTCCCACATTCTTCTTGCTCCGCAAATAAACCTCTCCACTCAAACACCAGTCCAAATAGAGGGCAGGGTACTTTGAGCTGTGGGAAGTCCAAGCCCACCCTTCATCCATCCAGATTTAGCAAGGTATGCATCCACAAAAAATATGATCACAAAAAGCCAGTGTATGATATGCAGACAATTGCAAGTGCCATTATCTTTGGCTTCTCCGTCTGCCCCAATTGTCAGCCACATTAAGAGCTTCCTGTTTGATCCCATGATCTTTCATTCCCAGGTCACTGGATTAGTTGAAATCCCCTTAGTTCAGGCACAGTGTCTCATAGTGTGGACCAAGCCCTTATATTCCTGACATCCTTGCTCTTTTTCTCCATCCATCTGCTCTTCCACTGGAGCTTGGAAGTTCCATCTAGTTTTCTGATTTTGACCCTGAATTGATCTCCATCATTTGCCAAACAAAAGTTCCATGGTGGTTTTCAAGATAGTCAGTCATCAGTCTGACTATGGGACAAGGCACACATAGTTTCTATGGACATGTCACAGTGCGGTCAACTTCTCCTCCCTGCCTAAGTACCTAGAGAGGGTCACCCTATGGCCTTCTGAGAACCACTCGAGAGATATCGATCTTGGCATCCTCAGAATGGCCCCATAAATTGAGATATCATCAGTGTATGTGCACTAACTTGTGTGTGTTTGTGTGTGTGTATTTAAATCACAATAACAAATGGATTGTAATATTGAAGTTTCTTCTCATCTTGAGAAGAATATTTGCTACAGAAACACTCTCACAGTAATAGTGAGAGTGTAAACTGTCTCAGCAAGGAGAAATAACTGGAGGAATCCCCCAGGAGTTAGGCTCAGTATCCCAGGAATTACGCCCAAGGAAAGTCAATGAACTCAGTGATGGAAGATAAAACCCAGCCTAAATAAAACCCTAAATCATTTAGGTGGAACATGAGATACTTTTACAACAGTTACAAGAGGTCTAAAATGCCTGGACTGGAACATAAGGGGAACACAATGACGTGGAGCTGAGAGTGCATGGCAAAACTGATTGGATCTGGCAAAAATTATGTAAGCATACCAAGGAAACCACCAGTGGGACAAAACCCTAAGAAATCTGTATGACAACATATCATGTTGAACATAATGAGATTTATAGACAAAGGAAAGATCTTAATTATGTCACTGGCACACAGGTGATGATGAACCAGTCCCATCGTAGAGTGACTCCCTGCTGTGTTTAAGATAACCTGTCAATTCTGTCTAGTGAGTTACAAGGAAATTTGCATTAATTGCACAGATTAACTATCAGCATCATTTACTGCACAATCAAAGGCAAGGCAAAGAAATCATAGACATGTTGTTGAATGCTGATGATGTTATTGGGAGTTTTGATGGGTTTTTTTTCTTAAAGGGAAATCATCGGTGACTCTCATGCATGAAGCAGATCCTTTCTCTGTGATGTTTACTGAATAGCCACTGAGATACCAGCCCATTGAGTTGTGGTCTCTCTCTCTTTTAAAAAGCAACTTCTACCTTCAGCTTGATCTCTTGCTTGAGCTTCCCTTCCGGCTACTAGGCTCCTTTTCTGATCCTGCACAGGGCTTTTGTCAGGGATTGTGATCTCTAAGTTTTTCCCCTTTCAAGAACTAATCATTCTATTAATCACAATTCTAAACTGCTGTGGGAGTTTGTTTGTGACTTATGCCTTCACATGTGATACAAGCGACCTGTGTGTATAGGGTCTTCTCTCTGTTCATGTGGGGAAGGCATGGCAGCAGGAGTAGATGGCTGCTCATTCTCTGTAAGGAAATCAGTAAACAGTGGGCACCAAGTACAAGGATGTCCGGAAATATTAAGTCTTGTCCTTTCAAGGCCCCAAAGCCTCCAGCTAGGTTCAGGGTCACGACAATCTCCAAAACCCACCGAGCATGAAGTATTCAGAACCAGAAGCCTGTGTGTGCCATATCACATAAATTCATCGTGAGTACACCAATCTTTTTTTTTTTTAATTCTAAATTATTTTGTCCCATCGGAACGATCTATATTACCAATTAACCAAATTTGCTGCATCTTTGGTGTCTTAGAATTGCTTTAAATTGTTGCTGGGACTGTCTTACAAACCTTCCTGTGCTTTTATGAGACCTTAAGGGGACAGCACTTATTTCAGAAATCAAAGGCAGTTGGGTTCAATCCTATGGTTAGCTGTGAGCTAGACACTGGAAGGATGGATTTGACTAAAAGGGGGAGACAGCATACATGGAGGCAGGTAACCTTTCCTTTGCAAAATGACCCATTTTGAGGCCTTACTTCAGGCTCTTCTCTTCTCCTAATCTTGGTTTCTTTATTAGTTTAGGAGAAGAATTAAAACTCCATTTACAGTATCTGTGAACCTGAATGAGTTAAGTATGTGTGACCAACTTGATGTGTGCCTGTCTGTCAACAGGGCCAGAGTTCAGGGGCATCTGATGCATAGCACAGGAATGTCAGCCATCAATCTCTGGTCCACCTAACTCTACAGCATTAGAGTTGTCATGGTTGCTCATCTGATCTTCCTCATATGATCTCCATCCACAGAGATGTCAGAAAAATCCTCCCCTGAGAGTGCAAGTTCTTTACAAATGAAAGATTATACAACAGAAGACACATGGGAGATTTATATGGGCAAGCTGTTGAAAGGATAAAGTGACAGAAGAAGTTTATTGATTAATTAAAGAAAGAATCCGCTTCAGCTGGTAGGTTAGAACATAGGTAGGTGGAGTAAACAAAATAGAATGCCGGGAGGAAGAGGTAGTGAGCTCAGAGAAGCCATGCTCCCCTCTCCCCGGCAGATGCCATAGCTCTGCTCTCTGAGGCAGATGTCGATGCAGCCAGCCACCATGTCAGACATGCTGAATTTTTCCTGGTAAGTGCATCTAGTTATACTGCACTGATTATTAGAAATGGGTTAAAATGCTGAATCTAATGGGCCAGCAGTGTTTAAAAGAATGCAGTTTTTGTGTATTTATTTCAGGCATAACCTTCATGTGGCCGTGGTGCTGGGGACACAGCCTCGCTGCTCAAATAACTACAGAATGGCTTGCAGCCATGTGGACAACTGAATCCACTGAAAGCCTGAGAAAGCTTGGGAAAGAGTAAAGCATGTTTTCTTGGTAGCAGCGATTTCTCGGTCTGCTTTGCTTGCTAGAAGAAAGCAAGGGCTCTCATCTAAAAGAGGCTTGCTGACTCAGCTTCAGCTGCCAAACCCTGCATCCCTTAAGAGGTCCTGCCACAAAACATTTAAATGGTGTTGATAAAAGCCAACTGAATGCTTGTATGTTTCAGCAGTAGCAGGAAAAAAAAAAACTGTGTTGTTTTAAAATGCCGGCTTTCTGGGCCATCCTGCCTGGGCAAACTCTGACTGTTTGAGGAAGGAGGGCCAGCTACAGAAAGAGGGCTTGAGTGTGGTCTGTTGCAGCCTCTTTGATGGCAAGGACCTTGAAACACTGTAGACTTGTGGCACTGAATGCGGCTCTGTTCGGTACCTCAGCCACAAGGTTGGAATGGCAGAAAGCTAAGGAATGGGCTACATCTGGCCAGCAAAGCCACGGCTTTAGTCCTACTGAGATTGCTTGGTAAATGAAAGACTCATGTGGTCAGAAAAACAGAGAGAGAAATAGAGTAAAGAGAGATTCAAAGACAAAGAAAATTTTTAAATGATTTACAGTGTGTTAAAAATATGTGCAGGCTAAAATTTGAAGTTCTTAAAGTTAAAAAAAGGAAGAGAGTTGTTGGGTGTGGTAGTACACACCTGTAAACCCAACACATGGGAGGCAGAGGGAGATTGACCTCTGTACCTTCAAGGTGAGGTAGCACACGCCTTTAATCCCAGTGCCTTGAAGGCAGAGACAAACAGATCTTTGTGAGTTCAATGTGTAGTAGCATACACCTTTAATCCCAATGCCTGAAAGGCAGAGAGAGGCAGATCTGAGACTTCAAGGACAGACAGGTATACAGAGTTATTCCAGGTCAAAGATACAGAGAACCTGTCTCAAAAGGCAAAAAATAAAAAGGAAAAATAAACAAAATAGAGGTTAAATTGAAGCGCACAAAGATGGAAAATTCACAGCGAATTTTGATATTGTATGCTATTATGCTCTTTTTGAATCATTTGAATTTTGAGGCAGTAGCAATAGCTGCTAAAAGATGTTTCTTTATAAAAGCTGCTGAAATAATCCAACATAAATATTTTGAAAATGCCTTGACTTTGAAATTTGGATCTAAGGACATGATGCTTTGGAAAGGAGTTTCTATTTTGTTTTCACAGAGGGTGATAGTCTGTGGATGCCTCTATACTAATATGGTAGGATGGACCACGCCCTACTTAAAGGTTGCTGTGAACACCTTTAAAAAATTGCTTCGCTCAACTGCCAACTGAGATAAATCAATAATGATGCCACCATTCAGCAGGAAGCATTTTGGAGAGAAAAAACTGCACCCATGTTCCCAAATATGGCTTATGAACGTTCTTTTACATTTAAAGTGGGATGTGATATAGATATGAATATTTGCATTAGTATAGATTTTGCTTTACTGATAGAGATTTTAGGTCAATTTTGTTACATGTATATGCATTTTTGATCTTAATTAAGGTATTGTGATTGTGTAGTTCATTAAAAAATATAATGTATATAGGTTATTAATGGATAATCATTAATAATAGTCAAGTTTGTAGTCATGTTAGTTAGATTTTCTAGCTACATAGATATATATATTTCAGTTAGATAGGCATTATTCATATCTCTCTAGGCTACAATATAGGCTATTTAATGTTTTAGTACCTTAGGGTTTTTCATGACAGTGAGACACTCTACTCTTGGCAGCACATATCTACTTCAGGAAGAAGATGGGCATCAAAGAGGATCCTTATGGAGTTTGATAGCCATTTGGGGAAGAAACTGCTCTTGCCTGGATTGTTGCATAAACTGTACACAGAAAACACTCAGAGAGAGGACTACTGAACTTGCCTAAAGGCGAGATGATCTTTTCGTGTTCCTGATTCAGGAAAGGGTCAGCAAAACATTCTTCAAGACAAGCAGATAGTGACTGCCTTTGAAATTTCCTGCTTCATGGAAATGTCTGCTGGAAACTATGGGCCTGTAGGCTGAGGATGGAAATACCAACGGTACAGAGGAACTTTGGGTGACTGTCCAGGCAGCGAGATGTCTCTGTCATTTCTAGAGTTTGAAAATGGCTTACTTTTTGTTTGCTTAGGTAATACTGTATTATTCTGGAGTCTCTGATGGAGTTGAAGAATAGATAGATAGTTATAGTTTTCCATTGTTATGATAAAAGATAAAATAGATATAAATATTGTAACTGTAATTCTTGCTTGATAACTGTTTTGTTATATGTAATTTTGCCATGTTAAAGTTAAAGATTCCATTCTTGTTTAAACAGAAATAGGAGTAATGATGGAGTATAGGTCATTGGTTAATTAAATAAAGAAACTGTTTGGCCTGAAAGGTTAGAACATAGGTGGGTGGAATATACATAAGAGAATGCTGGGAGGAATAGGAATTGAGCTTAGAGATGCCATGCACCTCTCCCATGGGCAGAAATGGTAGCTCTGTACTCTGAGGCAGATGGCGATACAGCCAGCCACCAGGTCAGACATGCTAAATCTTTCCTTCTAAGCGCACCTCGTGCTGCAACATACATTATTAGACATGGGTTAAGAGGCTGAAAATTATGGGGCAGGCAGTGTTGAAATGAATAGTTTTGTGTTGTTATTTCGGAGCATAACCTTACAAGGCGGCCCCATGGGGATGCAGCCCTGCTGCTCAAATTTCTACAATCAAGGGGGACATGGAAGAAGGGAAGAAAGAAGAGAGAAAGACAGGGAAGAATGGATGAATTCAATCATTCATTGGAAAAATGAGTGAACCAATGAATGAGGAGACCTAGTTGGAAAAAATGTGCTGCATTCCCTCAGAGAGACAGGTCAAATTAAGGATTGACAAGGTTTTCCACTAAGGAGGAGGCTTATTCCATTTTACCTTCTTTGTGCTCCAGGCCCACCCACAAGAGTGATGATGAGGACAGGGAGAAGAAGAGGAGAGGGTGTACCAGAATTCCCTGGTACAATTTCTCACCCAAATTGTAGCCAAATCACCTGACCTGGGACAGCTGATCTACATGCTGGACCCTAACTCCCAGTTTGACAACTCTAACATTTTAACCAAGTTTGTGAAGATGAAGGAACCAAAAATAGCCCAGTTACAGGATGGCAGGTTCCTTACAGGATGGGAGTCAGACATCAGTACCATACTGGTATTTGGCGGTTTGATGGGTGTGTGGGGTCTTTGCCAGACTCCACCTAGCATCATGGATTCCCTACTTTACTGATATTATGGAGTTCGGTGCATTCATCATATGTGTGCATGTCACACACTAGTGGGCATCATATGTACATGTTTATCCTGTGTGTGGGTGAGTGTGTTCATGAGTTTTATAGCCCAAGTACTACAGAACATGATCAATGAAAGGGAACACTGTTTTCCAGATATGGCAGGGCTATTATTTAAATGAACTGACAAGGGTTGGATGGCATGGATAAGACCTATGAGAGTTCAAGGCATACCGAATCCAGGCATGACAAAGTAGGTGGCAGACAGAATTCTGGCAAAACTAAGTAGGTAGCTTGATGTCCAACTTACTGGAGAAGAGCAACTGAGCGGAGACACTTTTCACTAAGCAACATGCTCTAGTGGAGATCAAACATCCTTTGACTTACAGCCAGTACGAATTAAACCATTCACCAAATGAAACCTAATTATCTCCGATTTTGAGTATACATTTGTGTCCCTTCCTGATTAATCTACTCTTTATCCTCTTAAGTCCCAATACCTCACGCTGATATCGGTCACATCTTTCCATTTGAAATGGTTTTCCCTCAAGCTTCATACAGCCCCGAGATCATACAACTTCTTGTCCCCTCTCCACTGCAACCTTGACAGCCATCTTATCCTTTACCACACCACGCATCCCCAGTCCTTTACTCTCCAAGGGGAAAAGACCATAAATCCTGCTTTGTTTGGAGGCATGTATTTCTGTGATGCCCCATCCACCAAACACAATCCATCATTGACCAAATAACACAACATGTTAACAAATTTTTATTCTTTGAGAAAGAATAATCCATTGGAAAAGATACCAGGATTCATAGAAGACTGGAGGTATCTCTGAAAAAACACATTCCCAAAGAGAGAATTAAGTCTGCCCCTCAAAATTTGAGAATTTCACTTTAGCAGATCTTCACCAAATCATAGACATAGATATGGAAGTCATTATCAAACTTGATGAAACCACAGAAGGTTTGTTGGGAACTTGGCAAATAATTTTACCTATCTCTTAGGTTCCATCTTTTTTGTTGTACTGCACTCTTTTGCCCTCCAAGGAATCCCTGCCTAATTCCAAGGTCACCTCTACTGGAGGACATTCAGGCGTGATGTGGAGGTTGCCTTCAATGGAATCATCATGATGGTGGTAAATGTACAGGACCGGATCATTCTCGTTGACAATGTAGAAACAGGTCGTTAAGGCCTGCACCTCATCTGGGACCACGCCACTCCACTCTTCCTTAGAGCCTGGCATGATGTGGAGGTTGCCTTCCAGGTAGTCATCCAGGAGGTGGTAAATGTACAAGACCGGATCTTTCTTGTAGGTAATATAAAACCAGGTCTTCATGATTGGCACCTCTTCTAGGACCATCCCGTTCTAGTCATTCTTAGAGCCATTTGTGCCCATGAATGTATGTTTCACTGCTCTGCCAACTATGGTGTTTGAGAGATGAGTGTCTGTCACCTGAGGAAATGGCACATTATTAGGCAGGATCTTCAGGTTTAAAATCCTTTCATCACTATGAAGCTCCAAGCCATAGACACAATCAATCCCATCACATTTCAACAAATAGAGAGAGGGATATGTTGGCAGTTGATCTAGAATGATGGCTTTCCAATGGGTGACTGGTTCATTGGCTTCCTTCCGGCCATGAGAAATTCTGCGGCCAACAATATTCTCCAGGGCCTCAAAAGGCTTACTAAGTTTTTGCTTCTGGAGCAATGGCCCATTCTTCTTCTGGAGATGTGGCATGTCACTCATAATAAGAGGCATCTTCATCATGGTGGGAGACTTTCTGAGATAGGCCACAGCACTCCTGTTCCACTGTCTCTTGGCTCTGTTTCTGTGCTTGGGCTTCATAGCTGCCAATCTCTGCATAGGAAGAACTCTTCAGTTTAAATCAGACACAAAGTGGTTTCCTCCACCATAAGTGCCTGCAAGGATAAGAAGGTGAGGATGTGAGGTCAAGGCTCTTTTTAGGAATAACTTTGGAGCAGGTGAAAAAGGCAGGGCTGAATAGATTTGGATACCTAAATGTAATATGTTCTTAAGAAATTAATAGGAAAATTATCAAACTCTTGTCTACAACTCAGTATATGTGTATCAGAGACATATTCCTGCTGCAAAATGCAATTGACCTCTACTGAGAAACCTACTTCCTGACTTACTATATCAATGAGAGAGGAAGCTATGCCTATACCTAAAGTGAGAAAGAAATATCTGAACAGATGGCAAAGAATTCAAAGAACAGCCACTCCCCTCCTTACCACTCATGCTACTGGTTATTTGGCTGATCTATAACCACCAGCCCAGGTCATGGCACTCCAGTCCACTGGCTCTCTCTATTGTGTCTCCTGATCCAGATCCAGATTGATTACATAAAGATATTCTGTATCTTCATTAGAGAAGTGAGTACTGTGAGTCAAACTGCCAAAAGAAAAAAACATTAATCTGTGCAACAGCACCTATTAGAAATAATTATCTTTTAAAACACATATGGAAAAAGAGGATCTTTGCCACTTAAGTGGACTGAGGAATTGGACATTTTTAGCAAAGATAGAGTGGGGAGAATACCTGACATTAACCGTCCCCCAGCTATCAAATATAGGAGCTGTTAACGACATAAATTTTGGACCCAGAGCAGATTTGAAAGAAACCTTTCTTTGACTACAGAGGTCCTAGTTGCTTCCTATACATATTTGAAAAAAGAAAATATCTTGGCTCTCTAGATTCCAACTTCTGGAAATTCGGTTGAACAGTTGTGGAGCCCAAGAGCTGAACTGACCTCCTCAGCCACCGTGAAGATAGTAAGCCCACCTTCACAGAAGACTAGTGCTTCATGTGGAACAGAGTTGCCACCCCCAACCAAAGCTTTGTGACATCATCAAGGCTCTACTTATGTCATAAAACTCCTCCTAGCCAGGTTTCTTCCCTACTAACCCCCAGAAATATCCAGCATACAGGTCCTAAAATGCTGCTCATACAGCCCCATGAAGACCCAAAATAAAAACCCCAATCTTCTTCCCAATTACTTGAGTCATATTTTCCAAGTAACTCAACCCTTTATGTGTTTTTTTTTTTTTCTGTAAAATAATTTTTTGTCTGAGTCAACAACTCACATGAATGTTTTTTTTCCTAGCTCCAATGTCCTCATTGGTTATTTTCTATTGATTTTTCCATTACTTCATAATAATAATTATCAAACTTTCCACTTCTCTTCCTCCTCCCACATTCTTCTTGCTCCGCAAATAAACCTCTCCACTCAAACACCAGTCCAAATAGAGGGCAGGGTACTTTGAGCTGTGCGAAGTCCAAGCCCACACTTCATCCATCCAGATTTAGCAAGGTATGCATCCACAAAAATTATGATCACAAAAAGCCAGTGTATGATATGCAGACAATTGCAAGTGCCATTATCTTTGGCTTCTCCGTCTGCCCCAATTGTCAGCCACATTCAGAGCTTCCAGTTTGATCCCATGTTCTTTCATTCCCAGGTCTCTGGATTAGTTGAAATCCCCTTAGTTCAGGCACAGTGTCTCATAGTGTGGACCAAGCCCTTATATTCCTGACATCCTTGCTCTTTTTTCTCCATCCATCTGCTCTTCCACTGGAGCTTGGAAGCTCCATCTAGGTTTCTGATTTTGACCCTGACTTGATCTCCATCATTTGCCAAACAAAAGTTCCATGGTGGTTTTCAAGATAGTCAGTCATCAGTCTGACTATGGGACAAGGCACACATAGTTCCTAGGGACATGTCACAGTGTGGTCAACTTCTCCTCCCTGCTTAAGTACCTAGAGAGGGTCACCCTATGGCCTTCTGAGAACCACTCGAGAGATATCGATATTGACATCCCCAGAATGGCCCCATAAATTGAGATATCATCAGTGTATGTGCATTAACTTGTCTGTGTTTGTGTGTGTGTATTTAAATCACAATAACAAATGGATTGTAATATTGAAGTTTCTTCTCATCTTGAGAAGAATATTTGCTACAGAAACACTCTCACAGTAATAGTGAGAGTGTAAACTATCTAAGAAAGGAGAAATAACTGGAGGAATCCCCCAGGAGTTAGGCTCAGTGTCCTAGGAATTACGCCCAAGGAAAGTCAATGAACTCAGTGATGGAAGATAAAACCCAGCCTAAATAAAACCCTAAATCATTTAGGTGGAGCATGAGATACTCTTACAACAGTTACAAGAGGTCTAAAATGCATGGACTGGAACATAAGGGGAACACAATGACGTGGAGCTGAGAGTGCATGGCAAAACTGATTGGATCTGGCAAAAATTATGTAAGCATACCAAGGAAACCACCAGTGGGACAAAACCCTAAGAAATCTGTATGACAACATATCATGTTGAACATAATGAGATTTATAGACAAAGGAAAGATCTTAATTATGTCACTGTCACACAGGTGATGATGAACCAGTTCCATCGTAGAGTGACTCCCTGCTGTGTTTAAGATAACCTGTCAATTCTGTCTAGTCAGTTACAAGGAAATTTGCATTAATTGCACAGATTAACTATCAGCATCATTTACTGCACAATCAAAGGCAAGGCAAAGAAATCATAGACATGTTTTTGAATGCTGATGATGTTATTGGGAGTTTTGATGGTTTTTTTTCTTCAAGGGAAATCATCGGTGACTCTCATGCATGAAGCAGATCCTTTCTCTGTGATGTTTCCTGAATAGCCACTGAGAAACCAGCCCATTGAGTTGTGGTCTCTCTCTCTTTTAAAAAGCAACTTCTACCTTCAGCTTGATCTCTTGCTTGAGCTTCCCTTCCGGCTACTAGGCTCCTTTTCTGATCCTGCAGAGGGCTTTTGTAAGGGATTGTGATCTCTAAGTTTTTCTCCTTTCAAGAACTAATCATTCTATTAATCACAATTCTAAACTGCTGTGGGAGTTTGTTTGTGACTTATGCCTTCACATGTGATACAAGCGACCTGTGTGTATAGGGTCTTCTCTCTGTTCATGTGGGGAAGGCATGGCAGCAGGAGTAGATGGCTGCTCATTCTCTGTAAGGAAATCAGTAAACAGTGGGCACCAAGTACAAGGATGTCCTGAAATATTAAGTCTTGTCCTTTCTTGGCCCCAAAGCCTCCAGCTAGGTTCAGGGTCACGACAATCTCCAAAACCCACCGAGCATGAAGTATTCAGAAAGAAAAGCCTGTGTGTGCCATATCACATAAATTCATCGTGAGTACACCAATCTGTTTTTTTTTTAATGCTACATTATTTTGTCCCATCAGAACGATCTATATTACCAATTAGCCAAATTTGCTGCATCTTTGGTGTCCTAGAATTGCTTTAAATTTTTGCTGGGACAGTCTTACAAACCTTCCTGTGCTGTTATGAGACCTTAAGGGGACAGCACTTATTTCAGAAATCTAAGGCAGTTGGGTTCAATCCTATGGTTAGCTGTTAGCTAGACACTGGAAGGATGGATTTGACTAAGAAAGGGAGACAGCATACGTGGAGGCAGGTAACCTTTCCTTTGCAAAATGACCCATTTTGAGGCCTTACTTCAGGCTCTTCTCTTCTCCTAATCTTGGTTTTTTTATTAGTTTAGGAGAAGAATTAAAACTCCATTTACAGTATCTGTGAACCTGAATGAGTTAAGTATGTGTGACCAACTTGATGTCTGCCTGTCTGTCAACAGGGCCAGAGTTCAGGGGCATCTGATGTATAGCACAGGAATGTCAGCCATCAATCTCTGGTCCACCTAACTCTACAGCATTAGAGTTGTCATGGTTGCTCATCTGATCTTCCTCATATGATCTCCATCCAGAGATGTCAGAAAAATCCTCCCCTGAGAGTGCAAGTTCTTTACAAATGAAAGATTATACAACAGAAGACACATGGGAGATTTATATGGGCAAGCTGTTGAAAGGATAAAGTGACAGAAGAAGTTTATTGATTAATTAAAGAAAGAATCCGCTTCAGCTGATAGGTTAGAACATAGGTAGGTGGAGTAAACAAAATAGAATGCCGGGAGGAAGAGGTAGTGAGCTCAGAGAAGCCATGCTCCCCTCTCCCCGGCAGATGCCATAGCTCTGCTCTCTGAGGCAGATGTCGATGCAGCCAGCCACCATGTCAGACATGCTGAATTTTTCCTGGTAAGTGCACCTCGTTATACTACACTGATTATTAGAAATGGGTTAAAATGCTGAATCTAATGGGCCAGCAGTGTTTAAAAGAATACAGTTTTTGTGTATTTATTTCAGGCATAACCTTCATGCGGCCGTGGTGCTGGGGACACAGTCTCGCTGCTCAAATAACTACAGAATGGCTTGCAGCCATGTGGACAACTGAATCCACTGAAAGCCTGAGAAAGCTTGGGAAAGAGTAAAGCATGTTTTCTTGGTAGCAGCGATTTCTTGGTCTGCTTTGCTAGCTAGAAGAAAGCAAGGGCTCTCATCTAAAAGAGGCTTGCTGACTCAGCTTCAGCTGCAAAACCCTGCAGCCCTTAAGAGGTCCGGCCACAAAACATTTAAATGGTGTTAATAAAAGCCAACTGAATGCTTGTATGTTTTCAGCAGTAGCAGGAAAAAAAACTGTGTTGTTTTAAAATGCCGGCTTTCTGGGCCATCCTGCCTGGGCAAACTCTGACTGTTTGAGGAAGGAGGGCCAGCTACAGAGAGAGGACTTGAGTGTTGTCTGTTGCAGCCTCTTTGATGGCAAGGACCTCGAAACACTGTAGACTTGTGGCACTGAATGCGGCTCTGTTCGGTACCTCAGCCACAAGGTTGGAATGGCAGAAAGCTAAGGAATGGGCTACATCTGGCCAGCAAAGCCACGGCTTTAGTCCTACTGAGATTGCTTGGTAAATGAAAGACTCATGTGGTCAGAAAAACAGAGAGAGAAATAGAGTAAAGAGAGATTCAAAGACAAAGAAAATTTTTAAATGATTTACAGTGTGTTAAAAATATGTGCAGGCTAAAATTTGAAGTTCTTAAAGTTAAAAAAAGGAAGAGAGTTGTTGGGTGTGGTAGTACACACCTGTAAACCCAACACATGGGAGGCAGAGGGAGATTGACCTCTGTATTTTCAAGGTGAGGTAGCACACGCCTTTAATCCCAGTGCCTTGAAGGCAGAGACAAACAGATCTTTGTAGGTTCAATGTGTAGTAGCATACACCTTTAATCCCAATGCCTGAAAGGCAGAGAGAGGCAGATCTCTGAGACTTCAATGATAGACAGGTATACAGAGTTATTCCAGGTCAAAGATACAGAGAACCTGTCTCAAAAGGCAAAAAATAAAAAGGAAAAATAAACAAAATAGAGGTTAAATTGAAGCTCACAAAGATGGAAAATTCACAGCGAATTTTGATATTGTTTGCTATTTTGCTCTTTTTGAATCATTTGAATTTTGAGGCAGTAGCAATAGCTGCTAAAAGATGTTTCTTTATAAAAGCTGCTGAAATAATCCAACATAGATATTTTGAAAATGCCTTGACTTTGAAATTTGGATCTAAGGACATGATGCTTTGGAAAGGAGTTTCTATTTTGTTTTCACAGAGGGTGATAGTCTGTGGATGCCTCTATCCTAATATGGTAGGATGGACCACTCCCTACTTAAAGGTTGCTGTGAACACCTTTAAAATTTTGCTTCGCTCAACTGCCAACTGAGATAAATCAATAATGATGCCACCATTCAGCAGGAAGCATTTTGGAGAGAAAAAAAAACTGCACCCACGTTCCCAAATATGGCTTATGAACGTTCTTTTACATTTAAAGTGGGATGTGATATAGATATGAATATTTGCATTAGTATAGATTTTGCTTTACTGGTAGAGATTTTAGGTCAATTTTCTTACATGTATATGCATTTTTGATCTTCATTAAGGTATTGTGATTGTGTAGTTCATTAAAAAATATAATGTATATAGGTTATTAATGGATAATCATTAATAATAGTCAAGTTTGTAGTCATGTTAGTTAGATTTTCTAGCTACATAGATATATATATTTCAGTTAGATAGGCATTATTCATATCTCTCTAGACTACAAAATAGGCTATTTAATGTTTTAGTACCTTAGGGTTTTTCATGACAGTGAGACACTCTACTCTTGGCAGCACATATCTACATCAGGAAGAAGATGGGCATCAAAGAGGATCCTTATGGAGTTTGATAGCCATTTGGGGAAGAAACTGCTCTTGCCTGGATTGTTGCATAAACTGTACACAGAAAACACTCAGAGAGAGGACTACTGAACTTGCCTAAAGGCGAGATGATATTTTCGTGTTCCTGATTCAGGAAAGGGTCAGCAAAACATTCTTCAAGACAAGCAGATAGTGACTGCCTTTGAAATTTCCTGCTTCATGGAAATGTCTGCTGGAAACTATGGGCCTGTAGGCTGAGGATGGAAACACCAACGGTACAGAGGAACTTTGGGTGACTGTCCAGGCAGCGAGATGTCTCTGTCATTTCTAGAGTTTGAAAATGGCTTACTTTTTGTTTGCTTAGGTAATACTGTATTATTCTGGAGTCTCTGATGGAGTTGAAGAAGAGATAGATACTTATAGTTTTCCATTGTTATGATAAAAGATAAAATAGATATAAATATTGTAACTGTAATTCTTGCTTGATAACTGTTTTGTTATATGTAATTTTGCTATGTTAAAGTTAAAGATTCCGTTCTTGTTTAAACAGAAATAGGAGTAATGATGGGGTATAGGTCATTGGTTAATTAAATAAAGAAACCGTTTGGCCTGAAAGGTTAGAACATAGGTGGGTGGAATAAACATAAGAGAATGCAGTGAGGAATAGGAATTGAGCTTAGAGATGCCATGCACCTCTGCCAAGGGCAGAAATGGTAGCTCTGCACTCTGAGGCAGATGGCGATACAGCCAGCCACCAGGTCAGACATGCTAAATCTTTCCTTCTAAGCGCACCTCATGCTGCAACATACATTATTAGACATGGGTTAAGAGGCTGAAAATAATGGGGCAGGCAGTGTTGAAATGAATAGTTTTGTGTTGTTATTTCGGAGCATAACCTTACAAGGCGGCCCCATGGGGATGCAGCCCTGCTGCTCAAATTTCTACAATCAAGGGGGAAATGGAAGAAGGGAAGAAAGAAGAGAGAGAGACAGGGAAGAATGGATGAATTCAATCATTCCTTGGAAAAATGAGTGAACCAATGAATGAGGAGACCTAGTAGGAAAAAATGTGCTGCATTCCCTCAGAGAGACAGGTCAAATTAAGGATTGACAAGGTTTTCCACTAAGGAGGAGGCTTCTTCCATTTTACCTTCTTTGTGCTCCAGGCCCACCCACAAGAGTGATGATGAGGACAGGGAGAAGAAGAGGAGAGGGTGTACCAGAATTCCCTGGTACAATTTCTCACCCAAATTGTAGCCAAATCACCTGACCTGGGACAGCTGATCTACATGCTGGACCCTAACTCCCAGTTTGACAACTCTAACATTTTAACCAAGTTTGGGAAGATGAAGGAACCAAAAATAGCCCAGTTACAGGATGGCAGGTTCCTTACAATTTGGGAGTCAGACATCAGTACCATACTGGTATTTGGCGATTTGATGAGTGTGTGGGTTCTTTGCCAGACTCCACCTAGCATCATGGATTCCCTACTATACTGATATTATGGAGTTCGGTGCATTCATCATATGTGTGCATGTCACACACTAGTGGGCATCACATGTACATGTTTATCCTGTGTGTGGGTGAGTGTGTTCATGAGTTTTATAGCCCAAGTACTACAGAACATGATCAATGAAAGGGAACACTGTTTTCCAGATATGGCAGGGCAATTATTTAAATGAACAGAGAAGGGTTGGATGGCATGGATAAGACCTATGAGAGTTCAAGGCATACCGAATCCAGGCATGACAAAGTAGGTGGCAGACAGAATTCTGGCAAAACTAAGTAGGTAGCTTGATGTCCAACTTACTGGAGAAGAGCAACTGAGCGGAGACACTTTTCACTAAGCAACATGCTCTAGTGGAGATCAAACATCCTTTGACTTACAGCCAGTACGAATTAAACCATTCATCAAATGAAACCTAATTTTCTCTGATTTTGAGTATACATTTGTGTCCCTTCCTGATTAATCTACTCTTTATCCTCTTAAGTCCCAATACCTCACGCTGATATCGGTCACATCTTTCCATTTGACATGGTTTTCCCTCAAGCTTCATACAGCCCCGAGATCATACAACTTTTTGTCCCCTCTCCACTGCTTCCTTGACAGTCATCTTGTCCTTTACGACACCACGCATCCCCAGTCCTTTACTCTCCAAGGGGAAAAGACCATAAATCCTGCTTTGTTTTGAGGCATGTATTTCTGTGATGCCCCATCCACCAAACACAATCCATCATTGACCAAATAACACAACATGTTAACAAATTTTTATTCTTTGAGAAAGAATAATCCATTGGAAAAGATACCAGCATTCATAGAAGACCTGAGGTATCTCTGAAAAAACACATTCCCAAAGAGAGAAGTAAGTCTTCCCCTCAAAATTTGAGAATTTCACTTTAACAGATCTTCAACAAATCATAGACATAGATATGGAAGTCATTATCAAACTTGATGAAATACACAGAAGGTTTGTTGGGAACTTGGCAAATAATTTTACCTATCTCTTGGGTTCCATCTTTTTTGTTGTACTGCACTGTTTTGCCCTCCAAGGAATCCCTGCCTAATTCCAAAGTCACCTCTACTGGAGGACATTCAGGCGTGATGTGGAGGTTGCCTTCAATGGAATCATCATGATGGTGGTAAAGGTACAGGACCGGATCATTCTCGTTGACAATGTAGAAACAGGTCGTTATGACCTGCACCTCATTTGGGACCACGCCACTCCACTCTTCCTTAGAGCCTGGCATGACGTGGAGGTTGCCTTCCAGGTAGTCATCCAGGAGGTGGTAAATGTAAAAGACCGGATCTTTCTTGTAGGTAATATAAAACCAGGTCTTCATGATTGGCACCTCTTCTAGGACCATCCCGTTCCAGTCATTCTTAGAGCCATTTGTGCCCATGAATGTATGTTTCACTGCTCTGCCAACTATGGTGTTTGAGAGATGAGTGTCTGTCACCTGAGGAAATGGCACATTATTAGGCAGGATCTTCAGGTTTAAAATCCTTTCATCACTATGAAGCTCCAAGCCATAGACACAATCAATCCCATCATATTTCAACAAATAGAGAGAGGGATATGTTGGCAGTTGATCTAGAATGATGGCTTTCCAATGGGTGACTGGTTCATTGGCTTCCTTCCAGCCATGAGAAATTCTGCGGCCAACAATATTCTCCAGGGCCTCAAAATGCTTACTAAGTTTTTGCTTCTGGAGCGATGGCCCATTCTTCTTCTGGAGATGTGGCATGCAACTCATACTAAGAGGCATCTTCATCATGACGGGAGACTTTCTGAGATAGGCCACAGCACTCCTGTTCCACTGTCTCTTGGCTCTCTTTCTGTGCTTGGTCTTCATAGCTGCCAATCTCTGCATAGGAAGAACTCTTCAGTTTAAATCAGACACAAAGTGGTTTCCTCCACCATATGTGCCTGCGAGGATAAGAAGGTGAGGATGTGAGGTCAAGGCTCTTTTTAGGAATAACTTTGGAGCAGGTGAAAAAGGCAGGGCTGAATAGATTTGGATACCTAAATGGAATATGTTCTTAAGAAATTAATAGGAAAATTATCAAACTCTTGTCTACAGGTCAGTATATGTGTATCAGAGACATATTCCTGCTGCAAAATGCAATTGACCTCTACTGAGAAACCTACTTCCTGAGGTACTACATCAATGAGCGAGGAAGCTATGCCTATACCTAAAGTGAGAAAGAAATATCTGAACAGATGGCAAAGAATTCAAAGAACAGCCACTCCTCTCCTTACCACTCAAGCTACTTGTTAGTTGGCTGATCTATAACCACCTGCCCAAGGTCATGGCACTCCAGTCCACTGGCTCTCTCTATTGTGTCTCCTGATCCAGATCCAGGTTGATTACATAAAGATATTCTGTATCTTCACTAGAGAAGTGAGTACTGTGAGTCAAACTGCCAAAAGAAAGAAACCTTAATCTGTGCAACAGCACCTATTAGAAATAATTATCTTTTAAAACACATATGGACAAAGAGAACCTTTGCCATTTAAGTGGACTGAGGAATTGGACATTTTTAGCAAAGATAGAGTGGGGAGAATACCCGACATTAACCGTCCCCCAGCTATCAAATATAGGAGCTGTTAACGACATAAATTTTGGACCCAGAGCAGATTTGAAAGAAACCTTTCTTTGACTACAGAGGTCCTAGTTGCTTCCTATACATATTTAAAAAAAGAAAATATCTTGGCTCTCTAGATTCCAACTTCTGGAAATTCGGTTGAACAGTTGTGGAGCCCAAGAGCTGAACTGACCTCCTCAGCCACCGTGAAGATAGTAAGCCCACCTTTACAGAAGACTAGTGCTTCAAGTGCAACAGAGTAGCCACCCCCAACCAAAGCTTTGTGACATCATCAAGGCTCTACTTATGTCATAAAACTCCTCCTAGCCAGGTTTCTTCCCTACTAACCCCCAGAAATATCCAGCGTACAGGTCCTAAAATGCTGCTCATACAGCCCCATGAAGACCCAAAATAAAAACCCCAATCTTCTTCCCAATTACTTGAGTCATATTTTCCAAGTAACTCAACCCCTTTATGTGTGTTTTTTTTTTTCTGTAAAATAATTTTTGGTCTGAGTCAACAACTCACATGAATGTTTTTTTTCACTAGCTCCAATGTCCTCATTGTTTATTTTCTATTGATTTTTCCATTACTTCATAATAATAATTATCAAACTTTCCACTTCTCTTCCTCCTCCCATATTCTTCTTGCTCTGCAAATAAACCTCTCCACTCAAACACCAGTCCAAATAGAGGGCAGGGTACTTTGAGCTGTGGGAAGTCCAAGCCCACCCTTCATACATCCAGATTTAGCAAGGTATGCATCCACAAATAATATGATCACAAAAAGCCAGTGTATGATATACAGACAATTGCAAGTGCCATTATCTTTGGCTTCTCCGTCTGCCCCAATTGTCAGCCACATTCAGAGCTTCCGGTTTGATCCCATGTTCTTTCATTCCCAGGTCACTGGATTAGTTGAAATCCCCTTAGTTCAGGCACAGTGTCTCATAGTGTGGACCAAGCCCTTATATTCCTGACATCCTTGCTCTTTTTCTCCATCCATCTGCTCTTCCACTGGAGCTTGGAAGCTCCATCTAGTTTTCTGATTTTGACCCTGACTTGATCTCCATCATTTGCCAAACAAAAGTTCCATGGTGGTTTTCAAGATAGTCAGTCATCAGTCTGACTATGGGACAAGGCACACATAGTTCCTACGGACATGTCACAGAGCGGTCAACTTCTCCTCCCTGCTTAAGTACCTAGAGAGGGTCACCCTATGGCCTTCTGAGAACCACTCGAGAGATATCGATCTTGACATCCCCAGAATGGCCCCATAAATTGAGATATCATCAGTTTATGTGCATTAAATTGTGTGTGTTTGTGTGTGTGTATTTAAATCACAATAACAAATGGATTGTAACATTGAAGTTTCTTCTCATCTTGAGAAGAATATTTGCTACAGAAACACTCTCACAGTAATAGTGAGAGTGTAAGCTATCTAAGAAAGGAGAAATAACTGGAGGAATCCCCCAGGAGTTAGGCTCAGTGTCCCAGGAATTACGCCCAAGGAAAGTCAATGAACTCAGTGATGGAAGATAAAACCCAGCCTAAATAAAACCCTAAATCATTTAGGTGGAACATGAGATACTCTTACAACAGTTACAAGAGGTCTAAAATGCCTGGACTGGAACATAAGGGGAACACAATGACGTGGAGCTGAGAGTGCATGGCAAAACTGATTGGATCTTGCAAAAATTATGTAAGCATACCAAGGAAACCACCAGTGGGACAAAACCCTAAGAAATCTGTATGACAACATATCATGTTGAACATAATGAGATTTATAGACAAAGGAAAGATCTTAATTATGTCACTGTCACACAGGTGATGATGAACCAGTCCCATCGTAGAGTGACTCCCTGCTGTGTTTAAATTAACCTGTCAATTCTGTCTAGTCAGTTACAAGGAAATTTGCATTAATTGCACAGATTAACTATCAGCATCATTTACTGCACAATCAAAGGCAAGGCAAAGAAATCATAGACATGTTGTTAATGCTTATGATGTTATTGGGAGTTTTGATAGGTTTTTTTCTTAAAGGGTGACTCTCATCGGTGACTCTCATGCATGAAGCAGATCCTTTCTCTGTGATGTTTCCTGAATAGCCACTGAGATACCAGCCCATTGAGTTGTGGTCTCTCTCTCTTTTAAAAAGCAACTTCTACCTTCAGCTTGATCTCTTGCTTGAGCTTCCCTTCCGGCTACTAGGCTCCTTTCCTGATCCTGCAGAGGGCTTTTGTAAGGGATTGTGATCTCTAAGTTTTTCCCTTTCAAAACTAATCATTCTATTAATCACAATTCTAAACTGCTGTGGGAGTTTGTTTGTGACTTATGCCTTCACATGTGATACAAGCGACCTGTGTTTATAGGGTCTTCTCTCTGTTCATGTGGGGAAGGCATGGCAGCAGGAGTAGATGGCTGCTCATTCTCTGTAAGGAAATCAGTAAACAGTGGGGACCAAGTACAAGGATGTCCTGAAATATTAAGTCTTGTCCTTTCAAGGCCCCAAAGCCTCCAGCTAGGTTCAGGGTCACGACAATCTCCAAAACCCACCGAGCATGAAGTATTCAGAACCAGAAGCCTGTGTGTGCCATATCCATTAATTCATCGTGAGTACACCAATCTGTTTTTTTTTTAATTCTAAATTATTTTGTCCCATCAGAACGATCTATATTACCAATTAACCAAATTTGCTGCATCTTTGGTGTCCTAGAATTGCTTTAAATTTTTGCTGGGACAGTCTTACAAACCTTCCTGTGCTGTTATGAGACCTTAAGGGGACAGCACTTATTTCAGAAATCAAAGGCAGTTGGGTTCAATCCTATGGTTAGCTGTTAGCTAGACACTGGAAGGATGGATTTGACTAAGAAAGGGAGACAGCATACATGGAGGCAGGTAACCTTTCCTTTGCAAAATGACCCATTTTGAGGCCTTACTTCAGGCTCTTCTCTTCTCCTAATCTTGGTTTCTTTATTAGTTTAGGAGAAGAATTAAAACTCCATTTACAGTATCTGTGAACCTGAATGAGTTAAGTATGTGTGACCAACTTGATGTCTGCCAGTCTGTCAACAGGGCCAGAGTTCAGGGGCATCTGATGCATAGCATAGGAATGTCAGCCATCAATCTCTGGTCCACCTAACTCTACAGCATTAGAGTTGTCATGGTTGCTCATTAGATCTTCCTCATATGATCTCCATCCACAGATATGTCAGAAAAATCCTCCCCTGAGAGTGCAAGTTCTTTACAAATGAAAGATTATACAACAGAAGACACATGGGAGATTTATATGGGCAATCTGTTGAAAGGATAAAGTGACAGAAGAAGTTTATTGATTAATTAAAGATAGAATCCGCTTCAGCTGATAGGTTAGAAAATAGGTAGATGGAGTAAACAAAATAGAATGCGGGGAGGAAGAGGTAGTGAGCTCAGAGAAGCCATGCTCCCCTCTCGCCGGCAGATGCCATAGCCCTGCTCTCTGAGGCAGATGTCGATGCAGCCAGCCACCATGTCAGACATACTGAATTTTTCCTGGTAAGTGCACCTCGTTATACTACACTGATTATTAGAAATGGGTTAAAATGCTGAATCTAATGGGACAGCAGTTTTTAAAAGATTACAGTTTTTGTGTATTTATTTCAGGCATAACCTTCATGCGTACGTGGTGCTGGGGACACAGCCTCGCTGCTCAAATAACTACAGAATGGCTTGCAGCCTTGTGGACAACTGAATCCACTGAAAGCCTGAGAAAGCTTGGGAAAGAGTAAAGCATGTTTTCTTGGTAGCAGCGATTTCTCGGTCTGCTCTGCTTGCTAGAAGAAAGCAAGGGCTCTCATCTCAAAGAGGCTTGCTTACTCAGCTTCAGCTGCAAAACCCTGCAGCCCTTAAGAGGTCCTGCCACAAAACATTTAAATGGTGTTGATAAAAGCCAACTGAATGCTTGTATGTTTTCAGCAGTAGCAGGAAAAAAAACTGTGTTGTTTTAAAATGCCGGCTTTCTGGGCCATCCTGCCTGGGCAAACTCTGACTGTTTGAGGAAGGAGGGCCAGCTACAGAAAGAGGGCTTGAGTGTTGTCTGTTGCAGCCTCTTTGATGGCAAGGAGCTTGAAACACTGTAGACTTGTGGCACTGAATGCGGCTCTGTTCGGTACCTCAGCCACAAGGTTGGAATGGCAGAAAGCTAAGGAATGGGCTACATCTGGCCAGCAAAGCCACGGCTTTAGTCCTACTGAGATTGCTTGGTAAATGAAAGACTCATGTGGTCAGAAAAACAGAGAGAGAAATAGAGTAAAGAGAGATTCAAAGACAAAGAAAATTTTAAAATGATTTACAGTGTGTTAAAAATATGTGCAGGCTAAAATTTGAAGTTCTTAAAGTTAAAAAAAGGAAGAGAGTTGTTGGGTGTGGTAGTACACACCTGTAAACCCAAGACATGGGAGGCAGAGGGAGATTGACCTCTGTACCTTCAAGGAGAGGTAGCACACACCTTTAATCCCAGTGCCTTGAAGGCAGAGACAAACAGATCTTTGTGAGTTCAATGTGTAGTAGCATACACCTTTAATCCCAATGCCTGAAAGGCAGAGAGAGGCAGATCTCTGAGACTTCAAGGACAGACAGGTATACAGAGTTATTCCCGGTCAAAGATACAGAGAACCTGTCTCAAAAGGCAAAAAATAAAAAGGAAAATAAACAAAATAGAGGTTAAATTGAAGCGCACAAAGATGGAAAATTCACAGCGAATTTTGATATGGTATGCTATTATGCTCTTTTTGAATCATTTGAATTTTGAGGCAGTAGCAATAGCTGCTAAAAGATGTTTCTTTATAAAAGCTGCTGAAATAATCCAACATAGATATTTTGAAAATGCCTTGACTTTGAAATTTGGATCTAAGGACATGATGCTTTGGAAAGGAGTTTCTATTTTGTTTTCACAGAGGGTGATAGTCTGTGGATGCCTCTATACTAATATGGTAGGATGGACCACGCCCTACTTAAAGGTTGCTGTGAACACCTTTAAAAAATTGCTTCGCTCAACTGCCAACTGAGATAAATCAATAATGATGCCACCATTCAGCAGGAAGCATTTTGGAGAGAAAAAACTGCACCCACGTTCCCAAATATGGCTTATAAACGTTCTTTTACATTTAAAGTGGGATGTGATATAGATATGAATATTTGCATTAGTATAGATTTTGCTTTACTGATAGAGATTTTAGGTCAATTTTGTTATATGGATATGCATTTTTGATCTTCATTAAGGTATTGTGATTGTGTAGTTCATTAAAAAAATATAATGTATATAGGTTATTAATATATAATCATTAATAATAGTCAAGTTTGTAGTCATGTTAGTTAGATTTTCTAGCTACATAGATATATATATATATTTCAGTTAGATAGGCATTATTCATATCTCTCTAGACTACAAAATAGGCTATTTAATGTTTTAGTACCTTAGGGTTTTTCATGACAGTGAGACACTCTACTCTTGGCAGCACATATCTACTTCAGGAAGAAGATGGGCATCAAAGAGGATCCTTATGGAGTTTGATAGCCATTTGGCGAAGAAACTGCTCTTGCCTGGATTGTTGCATAAACTGTACACAGAAAACACTCAGAGAGAGGACTACTGAACTTGCCTAAAGGCGAGATGATCTTTTCGTGTTCCTGATTCAGGAAAGGGTCAGCAAAACATTCTTCAAGACAAGCAGATAGTGACTGCCTTTGAAATTTCCTGCTTCATGTAAATGTCTGCTGGAAACTATGGGCCTGCAGGCTGAGGGTGGAAACACCAACGGTACAGAGGAACTTTGGGTGACTGTCCAGGCAGCGAGATGTCTCTGTCATTTCTAGAGTTTGAAAATGGCTTACTTTTTGTTTGCTTAGGTAATACTGTATTATTCTGGAGTCTCTGATGGAGTTGAAGAGTAGATAGATAGTTATAGTTTTCCATTGTTATGATAAAAGATAAAATAGATATAAATATTATAACTGTAATTCTTGCTTGATAACTGTTTTGTTATATGTAATTTTGCTATGTTATAGTTAAAGATTCCGTTCTTGTTTAAACAGAAATTGGAGTAATGATGGAGTATAGGTCATTGGTTAATTAAATAAAGAAACTGTTTGGCCTGAAAGGTTAGAACATAGGTGGGTGGAATAAGCATAAGAGAATGCTGGGAGGAATAGGAATTGAGCTTAGAGATGCCATGCACCTCTCCCATGGGCAGAAATGGTAGCTCTGCACTTTGAGGCAGATGGCGATACAGCCAGCCACCAGGTCAGACATGCTACATCTTTCCTTCTAAGTGCACATCGTGCTGCAACATACATTATTAGACATGGGTTAAGAGGCTGAAAATAATGGGGCAGGCAGTGTTTAAATGAATAGTTTTGTGTTGTTATTTCGGAGCATAACCTTACAAGGCGGCCCCATGGGGATGCAGCCCTGCTGCTCAAATTTCTACAATCAAGGGGGAAATGGAAGAAGGGAAGAAAGAAGAGAGAGAGACAAGGAAGAATGGATGGATTCAATTATTCATTGAAAAAATGAGGGAACAAATGAATGAGGAGACCTAGTAGGAAAAAATGTGCTGCATTCCCTCAGAGAGTCAGGTCAAATTAAGGATTGACAAGGTTTTCCACTAAGGAGGAGGCTTATTCCATTTTACCTTCTTTGTGCTCCAGGCCCACCCACAAGAGTGATGATGAGGACAGGGAGAAGAAGAGGAGAGGGTGTACCAGAATTCCTTGGTACAATTTCTCACCCAAATTGTAGCCAAATCACCAGACCTGGGACAGCTGATCTACATGCTGGACCCTAACTCCCAGTTTGACAACTCTAACATTTTAACCAAGTTTGTGAAGATGAAGGAACCAAAAATAGCCCAGTTACAGGATGGCAGGTTCCTTACAGGATGGGAGTCAGACATCAGTACCATACTGGTATTTGGCGGTTTGATGGGTGTGTGGGGTTTTTGCCAGACTCCTCCTAGCATCATGGATTCCGTACTTTACTGATATTATGGAGTTCGGTGCATTCATCATATGTGTGCATGTCACACACTAGTGGGCATCATATGTACATGTTTATCCTGTGTGTGGGTGAGTGTGTTCATGAGTTTTATAGCCCAAGTACTACAGAACATGATCAATGAAAGGGAACACTGTTTTCCAGATATGGCAGGGCAATTATTTAAATGAACTGACAAGGGTTGGATGGCATGGATAAGACCTATGAGAGTTCAAGGCATACCGAATCCAGGCATGACAAAGTAGGTGGCAGACAGAATTCTGGCAAAACTAAGTAGGTAGCTTGATGTCCAACTTACTGGAGAAGAGCAACTGAGCGGAGACACTTTTCACTAAGCAACATGCTCTAGTGGAGATCAAACATCCTTTGACTTACAGCCATTACGAATTAAACCATTCACCAAATGAAACCTAATTATCTCCGATTTTGAGTATACATTTGTGTCCCTTCCTGATTAATCTACTCTTTATCCTCTTAAGTCCCAATACCTCACGCTGATATCGGTCACATCTTTCCATTTGACATGGTTTTCCCTCAAGCTTCATACAGCCCCGAGATCATACAATTTTTTGTCCCCTCTCCACTGCTTCCTTGACAGCCATCTTATCCTTTACCAAACCACGCATCCCCAGTCCTTTACTCTCCAAGGGGAAAAGACCATAAATCTTGCTTTGTTTTGAGGCATGTAATTCTGTGATGCCCCATCCACCAAACACAATCCATCATTGACCAAATAACACAACATGTTAACAAATTTTTATTCTTTGAGAAAGAATAATCCATTGGAAAAGATACCAGGATTCATAGAAGACCTGAGGTATCTCTGAAAAAACACATTCCCAAAGAGAGCATTAAGTCTGCCCCTCAAAATTTGAGAATTTCACTTTAGCAGATCTTCACCAAATCATAGACATAGATATGGAAGTCATTATCAAACTTGATGAAATACACAGAAGGTTTGTTGGGAACTTGGCAAATAATTTTACCTATCTCTTAGGTTCCATCTTTTTTGTTGTACTGCACTCTTTTGCCCTCCAAGGAATCCCTGCCTAATTCCAAGGTCACCTCTACTGGAGGACATTCTGGCGTGATGTGGAGGTTGCCTTCAATGGAATCATCATGATGGTGGTAAAGGTACAGGACCGGATCATTCTCGTAGACAATGTAGAAACAGGTCGTTATGGTCTGCACCTCATCTGGGACCACGCCACTCCACTCTTCCTTAGAGCCTGGCATGATATGGAGGTTGCCTTCCAGGTAGTCATCCAGGAGGTGGTAAATGTACAAGACCGGATCTTTCTTGTAGGGAATATAAAACCAGGTCTTCATGATTGGCACCTCTTCTAGGACCATCCCGTTCCAGTCATTCTTAGAGCCATTTGTGCCCATGAATATATGTTTCACTGCTCTGCCAACTATGGTGTTTGAGAGATGAGTGTCTGTCACCTGAGGAAATGGCACATTATTAGGCAGGATCTTCAGGTTTAAAATCCTTTCATCACTATGAAGCTCCAAGCCATAGACACAATCAAGCCCATCATATTTCAACAAATAGAGAGAGGGATATGTTGGCAGTTGATCTAGAATGATGGCTTTCCAATGGGTGACTGGTTCATTGGCTTCCTTCCAGCCATGAGAAATTCTGCGGCCAACAATATTCTCCAGGGCCTCAAAAGGCTTACTAAGTTTTGCTTCTGGAGCAATGGCCCATTCTTCTTCTGGAGATGTGGCATGCCACTCATAATAAGAGGCATCTTCATCATGGTGGGAGACTTTCTGAGATAGGCCACAGCACTCCTGTTCCACTTTCTCTTGGCTCTGTTTCTATGCTTGGGCTTCATAGCTGCCAATCTCTGCATAGGAAGAACTCCTCAGTTTAAATCAGACACAAAGTGGTTTCCTCCACCATAAGTGCCTGCAAGGATAAGAAGGTGAGGATGTGAGGTCAAGGCTCTTTTTAGGAATAACTTTGGAGCAGGTGAAAAAGGCAGGGCTGAAGAGATTTGGATACCTAAATGGAATATGTTCTTAAGAAATTAATAGGAAAATTATCAATCTCTTGTCTACAGCTCAGTATATGTGTATCAGAGACATATTCCTGCTGCAAAATGCAATTGACCTCTACTGAGAAACCTACTTCCTGACTTACTACATCAATGAGAGAGGAAGCTATGCCTATACCTAAAGTGAGAAAGAAATATCTGAACAGATGGCAAAGAATTCAAAGAACAGCCACTCCCCTCCTTACCACTCAAGCTACTGGTTAGTTGGCTGATCTATAACCACCTGCCCAGGTCATGGCACTCCAGTCCACTGGCTCTCTCTATTGTGTCTCCTGATCCAGATCCAGATTGATTACATGAAGATATTCTGTATCTTCATTAGAGAAGTGAATACTGTGAGTCAAACTGCCAAAAGAAAGAAACATTAATCTGTGCAACAGCACCTATTAGAAATAATTATCTTTTAAAACACATATGGACAAAGAGGATCTTTGCCATTTAAGTGGACTGAGGAATTGGACATTTTTAGCAAAGATAGAGTGGGGAGAATACCTGACATTAACCGTCCCCCAGCTATCAAATATAGGAGCTGTTAACGACATAAATTTTGGACCCAGAGCAGATTTGAAAGAAACCTTTCTTTGACTACAGAGGTCCTAGTTGATTCCTAAACATATTTACCCAAAAGAAAATATCTTGGCTCTCTAGATTCCAACTTCTGGAAATTCGGTTGAACAGTTGTGGAGCCCAAGAGCTGAACTGACCTCCTCAGCCACCGTGAAGATAGTAAGCCCACCTTCACAGAAGACTAGTGCTTCATGTGGAACAGAGTTGCCACCCCCAACCAAAGCTTTGTGACATCAACAAGGCTCTACTTATGTCATAAAACTCCTCCTAGCCAGGTTTCTTCCCTACTAACCCCCAGAAATATCCAGCATACAGGTCCTAAAATGCTGCTCATACAGCCCCATGAAGACCCAAAATAAAAACCCCAATCTTCTTCCCAATTACTTGAGTCATATTTTCCAAGTAACTCAACCCCTTTATGTGTGTGTGTTTTTTTTTTCTGTAAAATAATTTTTGGTCTGAGTCAACAACTCACATGAATGTTTTTTTTTCCTAGCTCCAATGTCCTCATTGGTTATTTTCTATTGATTTTTCCATTACTTCATAATAATAATTATCAAACTTTCCACTTCTCTTCCTCCTCCCACATTCTTCTTGCTCCGCAAATAAACCTCTCCACTCAAACACCAGTCCAAATAGAGGGCAGGGTACTTTGAGCTGTGGGAAGTCCAAGCCCACACTTCATCCATCTAGATTTAGCAAGGTATGCATCCACAAAAAATATGATCACAAAAAGCCAGTGTATGATATGCAGACAATTGCAAGTGCCATTATCTTTGGCTTCTCCGTCTGCCCCAATTGTCAGCCACATTCAGAGCTTCCAGTTTGATCCCATGTTCTTTCATTCCCAGGTCTCTGGATTAGTTGAAATCCCTTAGTTCAAGCACAGTGTTTCATAGTGTGGACCAAGCCCTTATATTCCTGATATCCTTGCTCTTTTTCTCCATCCATCTGCTCTTAAACTGTAGCTTGGAAGCTCCATCTAGGTTTCTGATTTTGACCCTGACTTGATCTCCATCATTTGCCAAACAAAAGTTCCATGGTGGTTTTCAAGTAGTCAGTCATCAGTCTGACTATGGGACAAGGCACACATAGTTCCTAGGGACATGTCACAGTGCGGTCAACATCTCCTCCCTGCTTAAGTACCTAGAGAGGGTCACCCTATGGCCTTCTGAGAACCACTCGAGAGATATCGATCTTGACATCCCCAGAATGGCCCCATAAATTGAGATATCATCAGTGTATGTGAACTGACTTGTGTGTGTTTGTGTGTGTGTATTTAAATCACAATAACAAATGGATTGTAATATTGAAGTTTCTTCTCATCTTGAGAAGAATATTTGCTACACAAACACTCTCACAGTAATAGTGAGAGTGTAAACTATCTAAGAAAGGAGAAATAACTGGAGGGATCCCCCAGGAGTTAGGCTCAGTGTCCCAGGAATTACGCCCAAGGAAAGTCAATGAACTCAGTGATGGAAGATAAAACCCAGCCTAAATAAAACCCTAAATCATTTAGGTGGAGCATGGGATACTCTTACAACAGTTACAAGAGGTCTAAAATGCCTGGACTGGAACATAAGGGGAACACAATGACGTGGAGCTGAGAGTGCATGGCAAAACTGATTGGATCTGGCAAAAATTATGTAAGCATACCAAGGAAACCACCAGTGGGACAAAACCCTAAGAAATCTGTATGACAACATATCATGTTGAACATAATGAGATTTATAGACAAAGGAAAGATCTTAATTATGTCACTGTCACACAGGTGATGATGAACCAGTTCCATCGTAGAGTGACTCCCTGCTGTGTTTAAGATAACCTGTCAATTCTGTCTAGTCGGTTACATGGAAATTTGCATTAATTGCACAGATTAACTATCAGCATCATTTACTGCACAATCAAAGGCAAGGCAAAGAAATCATAGACATGTTGTTGAATGCTGATGATGTTATTGGGAGTTTTGATGGGTTTTTTTCTTCAAGGGAAATCATCGGTGACTCTCATGCATGAAGCAGATCCTTTCTCTGTGATGTTTCCTGAATAGCCACTGAGATACCAGCCCATTGAGTTGTGGTCTCTCTCTCTTTTAAAAAGCAACTTCTACCTTCAGCTTGATCTCTTGCTTGAGCTTCCCTTCCGGCTACTAGGCTCCTTTTCTGATCCTGCAGAGGGCTTTTGTAAGGGATTGTGATCTCTAAGTTTTTCTCCTTTCAAGAACTAATCATTCTATTAATCACAATTCTAAACTGCTGTGGGAGTTTGTTTGTGACTTATGCCTTCACATGTGATACAAGCGACCTGTGTGTATAGGGTCTTCTCTCTGTTCATGTGTGGAAGGCATGGCAGCAGGAGTAGATGGCTGCTCATTCTCTGTAAGGAAATCAGTAAACAGTGGGCACCAAGTCCTGAATTATTAAGTCTTGTCCTTTCAAGGCCCCAAAGCCTCCAGCTAGGTTCAGGGTCACGACAATCTCCAAAACCCACCGAGCATGAAGTATTCAGAAAGAAAAGCCTGTGTGTGCCATATCACATAAATTCATCGTGAGTACACCAATCTGTTTTTTTTTAATGCTACATTATTTTGTCCCATCAGAACGATCTATATTACCAATTAGCCAAATTTGCTGCATCTTTGGTGTCCTAGAATTGCTTTAAATTGTTGCTGGGACAGTCTTACAAACCTTCCTGTGCTGTTATGAGACCTTACGGGGACAGCACTTATTTCAGAAATCAAAGGCAGTTGGGTTCAATCCTATGGTTAGCTGTTAGCTAGACACTGGAAGGATGGATTTGACTAAGAAAGGGAGACAGCATACATTGAGGCAGGTAAGCTTTCCTTTGCAAAATGACCCATTTTGAGGCCTTACTTCAGGCTCTTCTCTTCTCATAATCTTGGTTTTTTTATTAGTTTAGGAGAAGAATTATAACTCCATTTACAGTATCTGTGAACCTGAATGAGTTAAGTATGTGTGACCAACTTGATGTCTGCCTGTCTGTCAACAGGGCCAGAGTTCAGGGGCATCTGATGTATAGCACAGGAATGTCAGCCATCAATCTCTGGTCCACCTAACTCTACAGCATTAGAGTTGTCATGGTTGCTCATCTGATCTTCCTCATATGATCTCCATCCACAGAGATGTCAGAAAAATCCTCCCCTGAGAGTGCAAGTTCTTTACAAATGAAAGATTATACAACAGAAGACACATGGGAGATTTATATGGGCAAGCTGTTGAAAGGATAAAGTGACAGAAGAAGTTTATTGATTAATTAAAGAAAGAATCCGCTTCAGCTGATAGGTTAGAACATAGGTAGGTGGAGTAAACAAAATAGAATGCCGGGAGGAAGAGGTAGTGAGCTCAGAGAAGCCATGCTCCCCTCTCCCCGGCAGATGCCATAGCTCTGCTCTCTGAGGCAGATGTCGATGCAGCCAGCCACCATGTCAGACATGCTGATTTTTCCTGGTAAGTGCACCTCGTTATACTACACTGATTATTAGAAATGGGTTAAAATGCTGAATCTAATGGGCCAGCAGTGTTTAAAAGAATACAGTTTTTGTGTATTTATTTCAGGCATAACCTTCATGCGGCCGTGGTGCTGGGGACACAGTCTCGCTGCTCAAATAACTACAGAATGGCTTGCAGCCTTGTGGACAACTGAATCCACTGAAAGCCTGAGAAAGCTTGGGAAAGAGTAAAGCATGTTTTCTTGGTAGCAGCGATTTCTCGGTCTGCTTTGCTTGCTAGAAGAAAGCAAGGGCTCTCATCTAAAAGAGGCTTGCTGACTCAGCTTCAGCTGCAAAACCCTGCAGCCCTTAAGAGGTCCTGCCACAAAACATTTAAATGGTGTTGATAAAAGCCAACTGAATGCTTGTATGTTTTCAGCAGTAGCAGGAAAAAAAAGTGTGTTGTTTTAAAATGCCGGCTTTCTGGGCCATCCTGCCTGGGCCAACTCTGACTGTTTGAGGAAGGAGGGCCAGCTACAGAGAGAGGGTTTGAGTGTTGTCTGTTGCAGCCTCTTTGATGGCAAGGACCTTGAAACACTGTAGACTTGTGGCACTGAATGCGGCTCTGTTCGGTACCTCAGCCACAAGGTTGGAATGGCAGAAAGCTAAGGAATGGGCTACATCTGGCCAGCAAAGCCATGGCTTTAGTCCTACTGAGATTGCTTGGTAAATGAAAGACTCATGTGGTCAGAAAAACAGAGAGAGAAATAGAGTAAAGAGAGATTCAAAGACAAAGAAAATTTTTAAATGATTTACAGTGTGTTAAAAATATGTGCAGGCTAAAATTTGAAGTTCTTAAAGTTAAAAAAAGGAAGAGAGTTGTTGGGTGTGGTAGTACACACCTGTAAACCCAACACATGGGAGGCAGAGGGAGATTGACCTCTGTATTTTCAAGGTGAGGTAGCACACGCCTTTAATCCCAGTGCCTTGAAGGCAGAGACAAACAGATCTTTGTAGGTTCAATGTGTAGTAGCATACACCTTTAATCCCAATGCCTGAAAGGCAGAGAGAGGCAGATCTCTGAGACTTCAAGGACAGACAGGTATACAGAGTTATTCCAGGTCAAAGATACAGAGAACCTCTCTCAAAAGGCAAAAAATAAAAAGGAAAATAAACAAAATAGAGGTTAAATTGAAGCGCACAAAGATGGAAAATTCACAGCGAATTTTGATATTGTATGCTATTATGCTCTTTTTGAATCATTTGAATTTTGAGGCAGTAGCAATAGCTGCTCAAAGATGTTTCTTTATAAAAGCTGCTGAAATAACCCAACATAGATATTTTGAAAATGCCTTGACTTTGAAATTTGGATCTAAGGACATTAGCTTTGGAAAGGAATTTCTATTTTGTTTTCACAGAGGGTGATAGTCTGTGGATGCCTCTATACTAATATGGTAGGATGGACCACGCCCTACTTAAAGGTTGCTGTGAACACCTTTAAAAAATTGCTTCGCTCAACTGCCAACTGAGATAAATCAATAATGATGCCACCATTCAGCAGGAAGCATTTTGGAGAGAAAAAACTGCACCCACGTTCCCAAATTTGGCTTATAAACGTTCTTTTACATTTAAAGTGGGATGTGATATAGATATGAATATTTGCATTAGTATAGATTTTGCTTTACTGGTAGAGATTTTAGGTCAATTTTGTTATATGTATATGCATTTTTGATCTTCATTAAGGTATTGTGATTGTGTAGTTCATTTAAAAATATAATGTATATAGGTTATTAATGGATAATCATTAATAATAGTCAAGTTTGTAGTCATGTTAGTTAGATTTTCTAGCTACATAGATATATATATTTCAGTTAGATAGGCATTATTCATATCTCTTTAGACTACAAAATAGGCTATTTAATGTTTTAGTACCTTAGGGGTTTTCATGACAGTGAGACACTCTACTCTTGGCAGCACATATCTACTTCAGGAAGAAGATGGGCATCAAAGAGGATCCTTATGGAGTTTGATAGCCATTTGGGGAAGAAACTGCTCTTGCCTGGATTGTTGCATAAACTGTACACAGAAAACACTCAGAGAGAGGACTACTGAACTTGCCTAAAGGTGAGATGATCTTTTCGTGTTCCTGATTCAGGAAAGGGTCAGCAAAACATTCTTCCAGACAAGCAGATAGTGACTGCCTTTGAAATTTCCTGCTTCATGGAAATGTCTGCTGGAAATTATGGGCCTGTATGCTGAGAGTGGAAACACCAACGGTACAGAGGAACTTTGGGTGACTGTCCAGGCAGCGAGATGTCTCTGTCATTTCTAGAGTTTGAAAATGGCTTACTTTTTGTTTGCTTAGGTAATACTGTATTATTCTGGAGTCTCTGATGGAGTTGAAGAAGAGATAGATACTTATAGTTTTCCATTGTTATGATAAAAGATAAAATAGATATAAATATTGTAACTGTAATTCTTGCTTGATAACTGTTTTGTTATATGTAATTTTGCTATGTTAAAGTTAAAGATTCCGTTCTTGTTTAAACAGAAATAGGAGTAATAATGGAGTATAGGTCATTGGTTAATTAAATAAAGAAAATGTTTGGCCTGAAAGGTTAGAACATAGGTGGGTGGAATAAACATAAGAGAATGCTGGGAGGAATAGGAATTGAGCTTAGAGATGCCATGCACCTCTCCCATGGGCAGAAATGGTAGCTCTGCACTCTAGGGCAGATGGCGATACAGCCAGCCACCAGGTCAGACATGCTAAATCTTTCCTTCTAAGCGCACCTCATGCTGCAACATACATTATTAGACATGGGTTAAGAGGCTGAAAATAATGGGGCAGGCAGTGTTGAAATGAATAGTTTTGTGTTGTTATTTCGGAGCATAACCTTACAAGGCGGCCCAATGGGGATGCAGCCCTGCTGCTCAAATTTCTACAATCAAGGGGGAAATGGAAGAAGGGAAGAAAGAAGAGAGAGAGACAAGGAAGAATGGATGGATTCAATTATTCATTGGAAAAATGAGGGAACAAATGAATGAGGAGACCTAGTCGGAAAAAATGTGCTGCATTCCCTCAGAGAGTCATGTCAAATTAAGGATTGACAAGGTTTTCCCCTAATGAGGAGGCTTATTCCATTTTACCTTCTTTGTGCTCCAGGCCCACCCACAAGAGTGATGATGAGGACAGGGAGAAGAAGAGGAGAGGGTGTACCAGAATTCCCTGGTACAATTTCTCACCCAAATTGTAGCCAAATCACCTGACCTGGGACAGCTGATCTACATGCTGGACCCTAACTCCCAGTTTGACAACTCTAACATTTTAACCAAGTTTGTGAAGATGAAGGAACCAAAAATAGCCCAGTTACAGGATGGCAGGTTCCTTACAGGATGGGAGTCAGACATCAGTACCATACTGGTATTTGGCGGTTTGATGGGTGTGTGGGGTCTTTGCCAGACTCCACCTAGCATCATGGATTCCCTACTTTACTGATATTATGGAGTTTGGTGCATTCATCATATGTGTGCATGTCACACACTAGTGGGCATCATATGTACATGTTTATCCTGTGTGTGGTTGAGTGTGTTCATGAGTTTTATAGCCCAAGTACTACAGAACATGATCAATGAAAGGGAACACTGTTTTCCAGATATGGCAGGGCAATTATTTAAATGAACTGACAAGGGTTGGATGGCATGGATAAGACCTATGAGAGTTCAAGGCATACCGAATCTTGGCATGACAAAATAGGTTGCAGACAGAATTCTTGCAAAACTAAGTAGGTAGCTTGATGTCCAACTTACTGGAGAAGAGCAACTGAGCGGAGACACTTTTCACTAAGCAACATGCTCTAGTGGAGATCAAACATCCTTTGACTTACAGCCAGTATGAATTAAACCATTCACCAAATGAAAACTAATTTTCTCTGATTTTGAGTATACATTTGTGTCCCTTCCTGATTAATCTACTCTTTATCCTCTTAAGTCCCAATACCTCACGCTGATATCGGTCACATCTTTCCATTTGACATGGTTTTCCCTCAAGCTTCATACCGCCCCGAGATCATACAAATTTTGTCCCCTCTCCACTGCTTCCTTGACAGCCATCTTGTCCTTTACCACACCACGCATCCCCAGTCCTTTACTCTCCAAGGGGAAAAGACCATAAATCTTGCTTTGTTTTGAGGCATGTATTTCTGTGATGCCCCATCCACCAAACACAATCCATCATTGACCAAATAACACAACATGTTAACAAATTCTTATTCTTTGAAAAAGAATAATCCATTGGAAAAGATACCAGGATTCATAGAAGACCGGAGGTATCTCTGAAAAAACACATTCCCAAAGAGAGCATTAAGTCTGCCCCTCAAAATTTGAGAATTTCACTTTAGCAGATCTTCAACAAATCATAGACATAGATATGGAAGTCATTATCAAACTTGATGAAATACACAGAAGGTTTGTTGGGAACTAGGCAAATAATTTTACATATCTCTTAGGTTCCATCTTTTTTGTTGTATTGCACTCTTTTGCCCTCCAAGGAATCCCTGCCTAATTCCAAGGTCACATCTACTGGAGGACATTCAGGCGTGATGTGGAGGTTGCCTTCAATGGAATCATCATGATGGTGGTAAAGGTACAGGACCGGATCATTCTCGTTGACAATGTAGAAACAGGTCGTTATGGTCTGCACCTCATCTGGGACCACGCCATTCCACTCTTCCTTAGAGCCTGGCATGATGTGGAGGTTGCCTTCCAGGTAGTCATCCAGGAGGTGGTAAATGTACAAGACCGGATCTTTCTTGTAGGTAATATAAAACCAGGTCTTCATGATTGGCACCTCTTCTAGGACCATCCCGTTCCAGTCATTCTTAGAGCCATTTGTGCCCATGAATGTATGTTTCACTGCTCTGCCAACTATGGTGTTTGAGAGATGAGTGTCTGTCACCTGAGGAAATGGCACATTATTAGGCAGCAACTTCAGGTTTAAAATCCTTTCATCACTATGAAGCTCCAAGCCATAGACACAATCAATCCCATCATATTTCAACAAATAGAGAGAGGGATATTTTGGCAGTTGATCTAGAATTATGGCTTTCCAATGGGTGACTGGTTCATTGGCTTCCTTCCAGCCATGAGAAATTCTGCGGCCAACAATATTCTCCAGGGCCTCAAAAGGCTTACTAAGTTTTTGCTTCTGGAGCAATGGCCCATTCTTCTTCTGGAGATGTGGCATGCCACTCATAATAAGAGGCATCTTCATCATGGTGGGAGACTTTCTGAGATAGGCCACAGCACTCCTGTTCCACTGTCTCTTGGCTCTGTTTCTGTGCTTGGGCTTCATAGCTGCCAATCTCTGCATAGGAAGAACTCTTCAGTTTAAATCAGACACAAAGTGGTTTCCTCCACCATAAGTGCCTGCAAGGATAAGAAGGTGAGCATGTGAGGTCAAGGCTCTTTTTAGAAATAACTTTGGAGCAGGTGAAAAAGGCAGGGCTGAAGAGATTTGGATACCTAAATGGAATATGTTCTTAAGAAATTAATAGGAAAATTATCAATCTCTTGTCTACAGCTCAGTATATGTGTATCAGAGACATATTCTTGCTGCAAAATGCAATTGACCTCTACTGAGAAACCTACTTCCTGACTTACTACATCAATGAGAGAGGAAGCTATGCCTATACCTAAAGTGAGAAAGAAATATCTGAACAGATGGCAAAGAATTCAAAGAACAGCCACTCCCCTCCTTACCACTCAAGCTACTGGTTAGTTGGCTGATCTATAACCACCTGCCCAGGTCATGGCACTCCAGTCCACTGGCTCTCTCTATTGTGTCTCCTGATCCAGATCCAGATTGATTACATAAAGATATTCTGTATCTTCATTAGAGAAGTGAGTACTGTGAGTCAAACTGCCAAAAGAAAAAAACATTAATCTGTGCAACAGCACCTATTAGAAATAATTATCTTTTAAAACACATATGGACAAAGAGGATCTTTGCCATTTAAGTGGACTGAGGAATTGGACATTTTTAGCAAAGATAGAGTGGGGAGAATACCTGACATTAACCGTCCCCCAGCTATCAAATATAGGAGCTGTTAACGACATAAATTTTGGACCCAGAGCAGATTTGAAAGAAACCTTTCTTTGACTACAGAGGTCCTAGTTGCTTCCTAAACATATTTACCCAAAAGAAAATATCTTGGCTCTCTAGATTCCAACTTCTGGAAATTCGGTTGAACAGTTGTGGAGCCCAAGAGCTGAACTGACCTCCTCAGCCACCGTGAAGATAGTAAGCCCACCTTCACAGAAGACTAGTGCTTCATGTGGAACAGAGTTGCCACCCCCAACCAAAGCTTTGTGACATCAACAAGGCTCTACTTATGTCATAAAACTCCTCCTAGCCAGGTTTCTTCCCTACTAACCCCCAGAAATATCCAGCATACAGGTCCTAAAATGCTGCTCATACAGCCCCATGAAGACCCAAAATAAAAACCCCAATCTTCTTCCCAATTACTTCAGTCATATTTTCCAAGTAACTCAACCCCTTTATGTGTGTGTGTTTTTTTTTTCTGTAAAATAATTTTTGGTCTGAATCAACAACTCACATGAATGTTTTTTTTTTCCTAGCTCCAATATCCTCATTGGTTATTTTCTATTGATTTTTCCATTACTTCATAATAATAATTATCAAACTTTCCACTTCTCTTCCTCCTCCCACATTCTTCTTGCTCCGCAAATAAACCTCTCCACTCAAACACCAGTCCAAAGAGAGGGCAGGGTACTTTGAGCTGTGGGAAGTCCAAGCCCACCCTTCATCCATCCAGATTTAGCAAGGTATGCATCCACAAAAAATATGATCACATAAAGCCAGTGTATGATATGCAGACAATTGCAAGTGCCATTATCTTTGGCTTCTCCGTCTGCCCCAATTGTCAGCCACATTCAGAGCTTCCAGTTTGATCCATGTTCTTTCATTCCCAGGTCACTGGATTAGTTGAAATCCCCTTAGTTCAGGCACAGTGTCTCATAGTGTGGACCAAGCCCTTATATTCCTGACATCCTTGCTCTTTTTCTCCATCCATCTGCTCTTCCACTGGAGCTTGGAAGCTCCATCTAGTTTTCTGATTTTGACCCTGACTTGATCTCCATCATTTGCCAAACAAAAGTTCCATGGTGGTTTTCAAGACAGTCAGTCATCAGTCTGACTATGGGACAAGGCACACATAGTTCCTAGGGACATGTCACAGTGCGGTCAACTTCTCCTCCCTGCTTAAGTACCTAGAGAGGGTCACCCTATGGCCTTCTGAGAACCACTCGAGAGATATCGATCTTGACTTCCCCAGAATGGCCCCATAAATTGAAATATCATCAGTGTATGTGCACTAACTTGTGTGCGTTTGTGTGTGTGTATTTAAATCACAATAACAAATGGATTGTAATATTGAAGTTTCTTCTCATCTTGAGAAGAATATTTGCTACAGAAACACTCTCACAGTAATAGTGAGAGTGTAAACTATCTAAGAAAGGAGAAATAACTGGAGGGATCCCCCAGGAGTTAGGCTCAGTGTCCCAGGAATTACGCCCAACGAAAGTCAATGAACTCAGTGATGGAAGATAAAACCCAGCCTAAATAAAACCCTAAATCATTTAGGTGGAACATGAGATACTCTTACAACAGTTACAAGTGGTCTAAAATGCCTGGACTGGAACATAAGGGGAACACAATGACGTGGAGCTGAGAGTGCATGGCAAAACTGATTGGATCTGGCAAAAATTATGTAAGCATACCAAGGAAACCACCAGTGGGACAAAACCCTAAGAAATCTGTATGACAACATATCATGTTGAACATAATGAGATTTATAGACAAAGGAAAGATCTTAATTATGTTACTGTCACACAGGTGATGATGAACCAGTTCCATCGTAGAGTGACTCCCTGCTGTGTTTAAGATAACCTGTCAATTCTGTCTAGTGAGTTACAAGGAAATTTGCATTAATTGCACAGATTAACTATCAGCATCATTTACTGCACAATCAAAGGCAAGGCAAAGAAATCATAGACATGTTGTTGAATGCTGATGATGTTATTGGGAGTTTTGATGGGTTTTTTTCTTAAAGGGAAATCATCGGTGACTCTCATGCATGAAGCAGATCCTTTCTCTGTGATGTTTCCTGAATAGCCACTGAGATACCAGCCCATTGAGTTGTGGTCTCTCTCTCTTTTAAAAAGCAAATTCTACCTTCAGCTTGATCTCTTGCTTGAGGTTCCCTTCCAGCTACTAGGCTCCTTTTCTGATCCTGCAGAGGGCTTTTGTAAGGGATTGTGATCTCTAAGTTTTTCCCCTTTCAAGAACTAATCATTCTATTAATCACAATTCTAAACTACTGTGGGAGTTTGTTTGTGACTTATGCCTTCACATGTGATACAAGCGACCTGTGTTTATAGGGTCTTCTCTCTGTTCATGTGGGGAAGGCATGGCAGCAGGAGTAGATGGCTGCTCATTCTCTGTAAGGAAATCAGTAAACAGTGGGGACCAAGTACAAGGATGTCCTGAAATATTAAGTCTTGTCCTTTCAAGGCCCCAAAGCCTCCAGCTAGGTTCAGGGTCACGACAATCTCCAAAACCCACCAAGCATGAAGTATTTAGAACCAGAAGCCTGTGTGTGCCATATCACATAAATTCATCGTGAGTACACCAATCTGTTTTTTTTTAATTCTAAATTATTTTGTCCCATCAGAACGATCTATATTACCAATTAACCAAATTTGCTGCATCTTTGGTGTCCTAGAATTGCTTTAAATTGTTGCTGGGACAGTCTTACAAACCTTCCTGTGCTGTTATGAGACCTTAAGGGGACAGCACTTATTTCAGAAATCAAAGGCTGTTAGGTTCAATCCTATGGTTAACTGTTAGCTAGACACTGGAAGGATGGATTTGACTAAGAAAGGGAGAAAGCATACATGGAGGCAGGTAACCTTTCCTTTGCAAAATGACCCATTTTGAGGCCTTACTTCAGGCTCTTCTCTTCTCCTAATCTTGGTTTTTTTATTAGTTTAGGAGAAGAATTAAAACTCCATTTACAGTATCTGTGAACCCGAATGAGTTAAGTATGTGTGACCAACTTGATGTCTGCCTGTCTGTCAACAGGGCCAGAGTTCAGGGGCATCTGATGCATAGCACAGGAATGTCAGCCATCAATCTCTGGTCCACCTAACTCTACAGCATTAGAGTTGTCATGGTTGCTCATCTGATCTTCCTCATATGATCTCCATCCACAGAGATGTCAGAAAAATCCTCCCCTGAGAGTGCAAGTTCTTTACAAATGAAAGATTATACAACAGAAGACACATGGGAGATTTATATGGGCAAGCTGTTGAAAGGACAAAGTGACAGAAGAAGTTTATTGATTAATTAAAGAAAGAATCCGCTTCAGCTGATAGGTTAGAACATAGGTAGATGGAGTAAACAAAATAGAATGCCTGGAGGAAGAGGTAGTGAGCTCAGAGAAGCCATGCTCCCCTTTCCCCGGCAGATGCCATAGCTCTGCTCTCTGAGGCAGATGTCGATGCATTCAGCCACCATATCAGACATGCTGAATTTTTCCTGGTAAGTGCACCTCGTTATACTACACTGATTATTAGAAATGGGTTAAAATGCTGAATCTAATGGGCCAGCAGTGTTTAAAAGAATAGAGTTTTGGTGTATTTATTTCAGGCATAACCTTCATGCGGCCGTGGTGCTGGGGACACAGCCTCGCTGCTCAAATAACTACAGAATGGCTTGCAGCCTTGTGGACAACTGAATCCACTGAAAGCCTGAGAAAGCTTGGGAAAGAGTAAAGCATGTTTTCTTGGTAGCAGCGATTTCTCGGTCTGCTCTGCTTGCTAGAAGAAAGCAAGGGCTCTCATCTAAAAGAGGCTTGCTGACTCAGCTTCAGCTGCAAAACCCTGCAGCCCTTAAGAGGTCCTGCCACAAAACATTTAAATGGTGTTGATAAAAGCCAACTGAATGCTTGTATGTTTTCAGCAGTAGCAGGGAAAAAAACTGTGTTGTTTTAAAATGCCGGGATTCTGGACCATCCAGCCTGGGCAAACTCTGACTGTTTGAGGAAGGAGGGCCAGCTACAGAAAGAGGGCTTGAGTGTTGTCTGTTGCAGCCTCTTTGATGGCAAGGACCTTGAAACACTGTAGACTTGTGGCACTGAATGCGGCTCTGTTCGGTACCTCAGCCACAAGGTTGGAATGGCAGAAAGCTAAGGAATGGGCTACATCTGGCCAGCAAAGCCACGGCTTTAGTTCTACTGAGATTTCTTGGTAAATGAAAGACTCATGTGGTCAGAAAAACAGAGAGAGAAATAGAGTAAAGAGAGATTCAAAGACAAAGAAAATTTTTAAATGATTTACAGTGTGTTAAAAATATGTGCAGGCTAAAATTTGAAGTTCTTAAAGTTAAAAAAAGGAAGAGAGTTGTTGGGTGTGGTAGTACACACCTGTAAACCCAACACATCGGAGGCAGAGGGAGATTGACCTCTGTACCTTCAAGGTGAGGTAGCACACGCCTTTAATCCCAGTGCCTTGAAGGCAGAGACAAACAGATCTTTGTGAGTTCAATGTGTAGTAGCATACACCTTTAATCCCAATGCCTGAAAGGCAGAGAGAGGCAGATCTCTGAGACTTCAAGGACAGACAGGTATACAGAGTTATTCCAGGTCAAAGATACAGAGAACCTGTCTCAAAAGGCAAAAAATAAAAAGGAAAAATAAACAAAATAGAGGTTAAATTGAAGCGCACAAAGATGGAAAATTCACAGCGAATTTTGATATTGTATGCTATTATGCTCTTTTTGAATCATTTGAATTTTGAGGCAGTAGCAATAGATGCTAAAAGATGTTTCTTTATAAAAGCTGCTGAAATAATCCAACATAGATATTTTGAAAATGCCTTGACTTTGAAATTTGGATCTAAGGACATGATGCTTTGGAAAGGAGTTTCTATTTTGTTTTCACAGAGGGTGATAGTCTGTGGATGCCTCTATCCTAATATGGTAGGATGGACCACACTGAAGGCGTAAGTCACAAACAATGCCACACCAGTTTGGAATTATGATTAATAGGGTGGTATTTATTTAAAGGGGAAAAAACTTACAGATCACTGTCAGCCCTCTGCGTAACCAGGAAGGAAGTCAAGTCACCGGCGGAGCAGGAAGTGAAGAGAGAGAGAAGAGGGAAGTGGCCGCTTTTTTAAAGGGAGAGAGACCACGCCCCAAGGGGCTGGTATCTCAGCGGCGATAGGCTGGAGGAGTGGGAGGACCTCCCGTAACACCTCCCCCTTTTGTTTAAATAAGAGAGTTCTAAACCTACTATGAAATTATATACAATAAGTACAAATATCCTATTCTAACTAGCTTAGGTCTTGTATAATAAATAACTTGGCCAAGTCATGAGAGAAAAGTAACTACATCTATATAGTCTTCAACCCCATCGAAGATCTGAGAAGAGAAATAATGTTACCTGGTTAATTAGGAAGTTCAGTAAAACAACTTCCAAAACATGCAACAAATCACAGAGACAACTAGCTACCTAGGCAATCACCCAAAGTCACATTAGCAGCGTTGAAGCATCCAACTTTGGCTAAGGCCTAACATAACTGACACACCATTTTCAAAGGCAAGCAACTTTTCAAAACTATCTTACCCTGTCTTGGCAGGATAAGACAGCCCTGTTTTATCCATTGATGCACGCTCTGTATCTTTGTCAGTGGTTGAGGTATGGGCATTTCTTTGCCCCAAGGCCAGTTCTGCCAAAAGGAAAGGCTCCAGGTGGAGTGTCTTTGGTGCTCAACATTCTCTCGGGAATAGAGTGGTGTTGCCAGGAGCAATTGTGTCTCACTACCACAAAACTCTGAGTTAGATTAAAGGCCATTTTCTACAGCTCTTTGAAGAAGTTGAAGACTATCTATCTATACTGAGTATAATCTCTATATATCTAAAGAACCTGATTAGTCTAATTATAAATGACAAACTTAGATGACTATTAGTCTATATAATTCTCAATATCTATCTAACTTAAAGATTAAGACAATAAACAACTGTGAAACAAATGAGGACAATGACCTCCAAATATAAACAATGTACAAATATACATTGCAGTAGGTAAATATATATCAATACACAAACATTATATAAGTATCTTAATCAGAGGTAGAAATGTACACAGCAATATGGTAAATATATACAATACAATATACGTCAATACATAAAAATGTTTTAAACAAGGTAGAAACATGCATGCATCCAATAGTCAATATAATTTAACTTTGTATCAATATACAAGAATCTATACCAGTATATTTGTCTAAAAACAGTAACTCACAATTACAAATCTATTATCCCATCATCCCTCTTTTTTTTTTTTTTCAAAAAGATCCCTGAGCTTATAAAATTCCTCCCCCAACCCTCAATCGTATACTAATTATAATCAACCCCTAAATGATGTCCCTAAACCCAAGGGCAAACTTTACTGGGAGAGGGGACGTCGTCCTCTAGAATTACTTCCAGCTGTCATGGGGGCGACGTTCTTTCTGGGGGATCCTGTGAAAGTAAAATGATGGTTAAATTTCAAGATCAATGTCTTTTAAAATTGCCAATAGTCTCTGAGTATTTTGTGCAGGTCTGGCCAAAATGTTGTATAAGATGTGCACCATTTCAGCTAACCAAGTTGGAACTGTCTTGTGCAGCTGGTACCCAAAGCAGGTCTTGTAGCGCTATCAGTATCATGACGTCATATCAACCAGGTGGAGTTGTTGTTATGGGGCCCCATCTTCTTCCTGGAAACTTCAAATGTCACTTCAGGAAAAACTCATTGTTCATTATGAGAAACTTAAGCAATAATCATATAGACATATATATATATATATTCAATGAAAGACATGATAGATATATTCAATGAAAAGTATGATAGATATGAAGAAAAGCAAAGATGTTTTCTAAACTCATATTTCTTTCTGTCCCACATCATGGCTCTTGACATGAGACAGAAACTCCAGAAACTCTGGGTTTTTCTCTTACTAACAGGCTTGGAATTGGAGAGGGACTGAGCCAGAGTTCAACTTCAAAACCAGCTTTATAAATTTAGAAATATGGTTTAATATTACTTACACAACCCATTCAGTTTTCTTGATATTTCCTATCGGGCAGGTATTTTTCCATCTGTCAGTATCCAAACATCCAGGGTCCCTTGAATTTCTCAAAGATGAGTGTTTTCCTGTGGAGATAAGAACAGAACCCTGCCCCCATTCTATATGTTTTTCTTACCACCTGTATGAATATCATCATTGTGGATGAGTTGTCATTTCTCCTTTCCAAGAGGTTTCTCTTCTTCAAATCGAAACTTTATTAATTTTGATGGTATCCACAATTTTTCTTCTCCTGTGGAAACAAGAGCAAAACCCCTTCCCCAACGTAGCACATCTCCTGGCTTCCACTGAGAGGTCAGCACATCTTTGAAATAAATCGGTTGATTTAGTTCAGCAGACTTTTCCATTATCCAATGTCTCTCTGCTGCTGTCGTTCCTTTCTCATTAGCGTTAAGAAAATTCAAGGTTAATAAAGCATTATGTAATCTATTTCTGGGGGTATTTTCGGTCCCTTTCTGTTTGTTCAGCATATCCTTTATAGTACGATTTGATCTTTCTATAACTGCCTGACCTGTAGGATTATTTGGTATACCTGTAATGTGTTTTATATTATAATAATCAAAAAAGCGTTTCATTTTCTTAGATACATATGCTGGACCATTATCTGTCTTTATTTGCGCAGGTATACCCATGATGGCCATAACTTCCAATAAATGTGTGATTACTGAATCAGCCTTTTCTGAGCTCAGGGCAGTAGCCCATTGAAAACCTGAATACGTGTCTATGGTGTGGTGTACATATTTTAATTTACCAAATTCTATAAAGTGGAACACATCCATCTGCCAGATTTCATTTCTCTTAGTGCCCTTTGGGTTACTCCCTGCAGGCAACGGTGTTTGATTATAGAAAGAACAAGTAGGACATCTCTTTATAATGTCCTTAGCTTGTTGCCAAGTAATGGAAAATTCTTTCTTTAGGCCTTTACTATTGACATGATGCTTCTTATGAAATTCTGAGGCCTGCAACACACTTCCAATCAATAATTGATCAATCTCAGCGTTGCCTTGGGCTAGAGGACCAGGCAGACCTGTATGGGACCGGATGTGTGTTATGTACATCGGACAAAGCCTGTTCCTGATTATGTCTTGTACCTGGATAAACAATGAAGTCAACTCTGTGTCATCTGGTATAAATTCAGCGGTTTCAATATGCAAGATAACTCTTTCTGCATATTGTGAATCTGTAACTATATTAAGAGGTTCTTTAAAATCCCTTAGCACCATAAGAATGGCATATAATTCTGCCTTCTGGACAGAATTATAAGGGCTTTGTTCCACCTTACTCAATTCATCTGACTTGTAACCTGCTTTCCCTGATTTATTTGCATCAGTATAGAACGTACGGGCTCCAGTTATTGGAGCATCACGTACAATTCTAGGAAGAATCCAAGAAGTTCTTTTTATGAGGTTAAGTCTAGCACTTTTGGGATAGTTGCTATTAATTTCTCCCAAAAAATTAGCACACGCTCTTTGCCACGGTTCATTGTCTTCCCATAACTTTTTTATTTCTTCAGTAGTAAAAGGCACTATAATTTCTGCTGGGTCTATACCTGCTAGTTGACGAAGTCTCAGCTTACCTTTTATAATTAATTCAGAGACTTTTTCCACATAAGTTTTTAATTTTTTACTTGGTTTATTCGGTATAAATATCCACTCTAAAATAATATCTTCCCTCTGCATTAGAATCCCTGTAGGAGAAATTCTGGAAGGCAATATGACTAGGATGCAGCTAAGATTTGGGTTCACCCTATCCACATGTGCCTCCTGTAATTTTTCCTCAATCATTGTCAGTTCCTTTTCTGCTTCAGCTGTCAGTTCTCTTGGACTATTCAAATCTTTATCACCATCTAAGGTTTTGTTTAAATGAACTATTAGATCAGGTGTTATCCCAACAGCTGGTCGTAGACTGGAAATGTCTCCTAACAATCTTTGGAAGTCATTAAGAGTCTTTAACCGGTCTCTCCTAATTTGTGCCTTTTGCGTTTTAATTTTCTCTAACCCTATTCTGTAACCTAGGTAATTAATAGAATTTCCTCTTTGAATCTTTTCAGAGGCAATTTGTAATCCCCACCTAGGCAAGACTTTCTTTACTTCTTCAAACATCCTTTCTAAAGTATCTTTATTTGAATCAGATAACAAGATGTCATCCATGTAATGATAAATAATGGACTTGGGGAATTGTTTACGAATTATTTCCAATGGCTTACTTACAAAATATTGGCACAGTGTAGGACTATTGAGCATACCCTATGGGAGGACAGTCCATTGATATCTCCTATTGGGCTGAGAATTATTATAAGTAGGCACTGTGAAGGCAAATTTTTCTCTATCCTTTTCTTGTAACGGTATAGTGAAAAAACAATCTTTCAAATCAATAACTATAAGAGGCCATCCTTTTGGTAACAGAGAAGGCAAAGGAATTCCAGATTGTAGTGAGCCCATAGGTTGAATTACTTTGTTGACAGCTCTTAGATCTGTCACCATTCTCCATTTACCAGATTTCTTTTTTACAACAAACACAGGAGAATTCCAAGGGCTGGTTGATTCTTCAATGTGGTGAGCATCTAGTTGCTCCTGCACCAGCTGTTCCAATGCCTGTAGTTTATCTTCAGCTAGAGGCCACTGTTTGATCCATATTGGCTTCTCAGTTAGCCACTTTAAAGGTAGGGCTGTTGGTACCTCTAAAGGTTTGGTATTTGCTGTATGTTCTTGTACAGCCTGAATGGCTAGTGACCTTTTTCCATAATACCTCATCATATACTTCCCAGAATTATGAGTTCCTGGAACTACAGGAATGTTAATCTGGGTATTCCATTGCTGTAGCAGGTCACGGCCCCATAAATTTATGGCAATATTGGCTATATATGGCCTTAGTCTTCCTATTTGCCCTTCGGGCCCTATGCATTCAACCCATCTTGTGCTTTGTTTTACACGAGATAGGGTTCCAATTCCCAGGAACTGAACATCTACCTCTTGAAGAGGCCAATTCGGATGCCAAGATTCTGGGGTAATGATACTTACATCCGCACCTGTGTCTAATAAGCCTTCAATAAAAGTGCCATTTATACAGACTCTTAGCTTTGGTCTTTGATCATTAATAGAAGTCTGCCAAAATATACGTTTACTCTGTCCAACTGGGTTTTTTGACTCATCCTCCACATGGATTTCATCATTTAAACCAGTATTACTTTTTACAGCAGAAATTGGAGCTTTTAATTTTCTTGGTGAGGCACGTTCTCCACTGTGACTGGGAATGACTGGGCCACTGTTGGCTTGGGGGCCTGCGAGAGGCCCCTCAAGGAGTTTCCCGACGGTATCGGGTTGCCTTGTTTGTCTGTTGTTGACCTGCATTCATTGGACCAATGTCGGCCTTTACCGCATCTCCTACATATACCTGAAGGCCTAGGTCTCCTATTTTTGTCATTCCCAGAGGAGATAATATTCCTAGAAATTCTGTGCCTGCAATCCCTTTTCAGATGTCCTAATTTACCACAATTAAAACACCTGGCAGTTTGATGTCTCCTCATTGCTGTGGAAATCGCTTCTCCTACCCAAGATTCATCATTATAGCTAAACGTCTCAACATTCATCGTATGCTGAATCCATTCATCCATAGGTGCTGATCTAGACTTTAAAGGCCCAATTATCTTTTTGCATTCTATGTTTGCATTCTCAAAAGCTAGAGATTCAAGAAGTATTCGTCTAGCTTCTGGGTCTGTTACCCCTATGTCCAGAGCCTTAATTAATCTTTGAAAAAAGTCAATAAAGGGTTCTCTCTGTCCCTGCCTAATTCTGGTATATGATTCAACCCTTTTTGCTGGATCTTGTATCCTATTCCAAGCATTTAAAGCTGCTTGGTGACATAGACACAGTACTTCATCATCATAAAGAGCTTGGACCTGTGGATCAGCATATTCTCCTGCACCAAGAATTTGATCTTGGGAAACCTCAATACCTTTTGCTCTTCCTTGCTGTTCCATATGTTTGGATTCTTCTCTGAAATAAATTCCAAACATCAAGGAAGGTCCATTATCTAAAACTGCAGATACTAACTGATGGAAATCATGGGGGGTAGCTCTAGCATTAGAAGCCCAAGTCCTTATCATTTCCTTTACGTATGCAGAGTGCAAGCCAAAATTAACAATAGCTTGCTTAATTTCTTTTAGATCATTCATTGCTATTGGCGTCCATCTAGCTTCTCTGACTCCCTTTGAGCCTTTAGAAGTTGACGCTTTGTCAGAATTAAGTATAGGGTATGCTGCTAAGACCTTTGGTAAGCCAGTTCTAATAGCTGGTGTTGGCATTGTATCCTGTCCTTGTGCCTTATTACTCTGTTCACCAGCTCCAATCATTTCTTCAATCATTTCAAGTCTTTTTATTATTGTCTCTTTTGAATCCTTAATCTCCTGACCTGCATGAGTTTCTAGTAAAGATTGTATGGTTCTTAGGAGTGCCATGATCTTCCTAAATGATAGAATATTCAAAAGAATACTGAAACCTAGTAACCAGTAAATTAAGTTATCCCCATAGTCATATAAACCTTGCATGATATAACCCATTGTATTGGTAACCAGAACAGTAAAATTCGCGTTGGAAACGAGAACTGCCATATTACCTATTATCCAGCAGGTGGCGCTGTTGCCAAGTCTCGACGAAAACACGGTCCTGTTTCAGAGTCCGCCTAGTATTTTTTAAAAACTGGAAAATGTAAGTTGCTCAACAAAGTAAATGTAATTAAATCAATTCCAGAGATGGAACCAGAAACCAGAATCCAGGGGTAGAGAAGAGCAATCTGGAAGCTACTTATGCCTCCACGTGACAGAGTCACCCTGAGGGGTTGCAGCTTTCAGCAACCGCGTGCTCTGGTTCGCGCCACTTAAGAGCTGTGCTTGCAAGGGAGATTTGAAAACGACTCAGAAAAGAGCAAATCACGCAGGCAGAGACTACGCGGGCCTGTGGAGTTTAAATCCACAGGCAGCGGCTGAGGAAGCAAGGGCTCCCGCCAAGCCGAACAAGCGCCCGCCAAGCCGAACTTGCGGCCTCCAAGCCGAACTTCCGGCCGCCAAGCCGAACTCGCGGCTGCGAGCCGGGAGAGGTTCTAAAACCAAACGTTGGGCGCCAAATGAAGGCGTAAGTCACAAACAATGCCACACCAGTTTGGAATTATGATTAATAGGGTGGTATTTATTTAAAGGGGAAAAAACTTACAGATCACTGTCAGCCCTCTGCGTAACCAGGAAGGAAGTCAAGTCACCGGCGGAGCAGGAAGTGAAGAGAGAGAGAAGAGGGAAGTGGCCGCATTTTTAAAGGGAGAGAGACCACGCCCCAAGGGGCTGGTATCTCAGCGGCGATAGGCTGGAGGAGTGGGAGGACCTCCCGTAACACCACACCCTACTTAAAGGTTGCTGTGAACACCTTTAAAAAATTGCTTCGCTCAACTGCCAACTGAGATAAATCAATAATGATGCCACCATTCAGCAGGAAGCATTTTGGAGAGAAAAAACTGCACCCATGTTCCCAATATGGCTTATAAACTTTCTTTTACATTTAAAGTGGGATGTGATATAGATATGAATATTTGCATTAGTATAGATTTTGCTTTACAGATAGAGATTTTAGGTCAATTTTGTTATATGTATATGCATTTTTGATCTCAATTAAGGTATTGTGATTGTGTAGTTCATTAAAAAAATATAATTTATATAGGTTATTAATGGATAATCATTAATAATAGTCAAGTTTGTATTCATGTTAGTTAGATTTTCTAGCTACATAGATATATATATTTTTCAGTTAGATAGGCATTATTCATATCTCTCTAGACTACAAAATAGGGTATTTAATGTTTTAGTACCTTAGGGTTTTTCATGACAGTGAGACACTCTACTCTTGGCAGCACATATCTACTTCAGGAAGAAGATGGGCATCAAAGAGGATCCTTATGGAGTTTGATAGCCATTTGGCGAAGAAACTGCTCTTGCCTGGATTGTTGCATAAACTGTACACAGAAAACACTCAGAGAGAGGTCTACTGAACTTGCCTAAAGGTGAGATGATCTTTTCGTTTTCCTGATTCAGGAAAGGGTCAGCAAAACATTCTTCAAGACAAGCAGATAGTGACTGCCTTTGAAATTTCCTGCTTCATGGAAATGTCTGCTGGAAACTATGGGCCTGTAGGCTGAGGATGGAAACACCAACGGTACAGAGGAACTTTGGGTGACTGTCCAGGCAGGGAGATGTCTCTGTCATTTCTAGAGTTTGAAAATGGCTTACTTTTTGTTTGCTTAGGTAATACTGTATTATTCTGGAGTCTCTGATGGAGTTGAAGAATAGATAGATAGTTATAGTTTTCCATTGTTATGATAAAAGATAAAATAGATATAAATATTGTAACTGTAATTCTTGCTTGATAACTGTTTTGTTATATGTAATTTTGCTATGTTAAAGTTAAAGATTCCGTTCTTGTTTAAACAGAAATAGGAGTAATGATGGAGTATAGGTCATTGGTTAATTAAATAAAGAAACTGTTTGGCCTGAAAGGTTAGAACATAGGTGGATGGAATAAACATAAGAGAATGCTGGGAGGAATAGGAATTGAGCTTAGAGATGCCATGCACCTCTGCCATGGGCAGAAATGGTAGCTCTGCACTCTGAGGCAGATGGCGATACAGCCAGCCACCAGGTCAGACATGCTAAATCTTTCCTTCTAAGCGCACCTCGTGCTGCAACATACATTATTAGACATGGGTTAAGAGGCTGAAAATAATGGGGCAGGGAGTGTTGAAATGAATAGTTTTGTGTTGTTATTTCGGAGCATAACCTTACAAGGCGGCCCCATGGGGATGCAGCCCTGCTGCTCAAATTTCTACAATCAAGGGGGAAATGGAAGAAGGGAAGAAAGAAGAGAGAGAGACAAGGAAGAATGGATAAATTCAATCATTCCTTCGAAAAATGAGTGAACCAATGAATGAGGAGACCTAGTAGGAAAAAATGTGCTGCATTCCCTCAGAGAGTCAGGTCAAAATAAGTATTGACAAGGTTTTCCACTAAGGAGGATCCTTATTCCATTTTACCTTCTATGTGCTCCAGGCCCACCCACAAGAGTGATGATGAGGACAGGGAGAAGAAGAGGAGAGGGTGTACCAGAATTCCCTGGTACAATTTCTCACCCAAATTGTAGCCAAATCACCTGACCTGGGACAGCTGATCTACATGCTGGACCCTAACTCCCAGTTTGACAACTCTAACATTTTAACCAAGTTTGTGAAGATGAAGGAACCAAAAATAGCCCAGTTACAGGACGGCAGGTTCCTTACAGGATGGGAGTCAGACATCAGTACCATACTGGTATTTGGCGGTTTGATGGGTGTGTGTGGTCTTTGCCAGACTCCACCTAGCATCATGGATTCCCTACTTTACTGATATTATGGAGTTCGGTGCATTCATCATATGTGTGCATGTCACACACTAGTGGGCATCATATGTACATGTTTATCCTGTGTGTGGGTGAGTGTGTTCATGAGTTTTATAGCCCAAGTACTACAGAACATGATCAATGAAAGGGAACACTGTTTTCCAGATATGGCAGGGCAATTATTTAAATGAACAGAGAAGGGTTGGATGGCATGGATAAGACCTATGAGAGTTCAAGGCATACCGAATCCAGGCATGACAAAGTAGGTGGCAGACAGAATTCTGGCAAAACTAAGTAGGTAGCTTGATGTCCAACTTACTGGAGAAGAGCAACTGAGCAGAGTCACTTTTCACTAAGCAACATGCTCTAGTGGAGATCAAACATCCTTTGACTTACAGCCAGTACGAATTAAACAATTCATCAAATGAAACCTAATTTTCTCTGATTTTGAGTATACATTTGTGTCCCTTCCTGATTAATCTACTCTTTATCCTCTTAAGTCCCAATACCTCACGCTGATATCGGTCAGATCTTTCCATTTGACATGGTTTTCCCTCAAGCTTCATACCACCCCGAGATCATACAACTTTTTGTCCCCTCTCCACTGCTTCCTTGACAGCCATCTTGTCCTTTACCACACCACGCATCCCCAGTCCTTTACTCTCCAAGGGGAATAGACAATAAATCCTGCTTTGTTTTGAGGCATGTATTTCTGTAATGCCCCATCCACCAAACACAACCCATCATTGACCAAATAACACAACATGTTAACAAATTTTTATTCTTTGAGAAAGAATAATCCATTGGAAAAGATACCAGGATTCATAGAAGACCGGAGGTATCTCTGAAAAAACATATTCCCACAGAGAGAATTAAGTCTGCCCCTCAAAATTTGAGAATTTCACTTTAACAGATCTTCACCAAATCATAGCCATAGATATGGAAGTCATTATCAAACTTGATGAAATACACAGAAGGTTTGTTGGGAACTTGGCAAATAATTTGACCTATCTCTTGGGTTCCATCTTTTTTGTTGTACTGCACTCTTTTGCCCTCCAAGGAATCCCTGTCTAATTCCACAGTCACCTCTACTGGAGGACATTCAGGCGTGATGTGGAGGTTGCCTTCAATGGAATCATCATGATGGTGGTAAAGGTACAGGACCGGATCATTCTCGTTGACAATGTAGAAACAGGTCGTTATGGTCTGCACCTCATCTGGGACCACGCCACTCCACTCTTCCTTAGAGCCTGGCATGATGTGGAGGTTGCCTTCCAGGTAGTCATCCAGGAGGTGGTAAATGTACAAGACCGGATCTTTCTTGTAGGTAATATAAAACCAGGTCTTCATGATTGGCACCTCTTCTAGGACCATCCCGTTCCAGTCATTCTTAGAGCCATTTGTGCCCATGAATGTATGTTTCACTGCTCTGCCAACTATGGTGTTTGAGAGATGAGTGTCTGTCACCTGAGGAAATGGCACATTATTAGGCAGGATCTTCAGGTTTAAAATCCTTTCATCACTATGAAGCTCCAAGCCATAGACACAATCAATCCCATCATATTTCAACAAATAGAGAGAGGGATATGTTGGCAGTTGATCTAGAATGATGGCTTTCCAATGGGTGACAGGTTCATTGGCTTCCTTCCAGCCATGAGAAATTCTGCGGCCAACAATATTCTCCAGGGCCTCAAAAGGCTTACTAAGTTTTTGCTTCTGGAGCGATGGCCCATTCTTCTTCTGGAGATGTGGCATGCAACTCATACTAAGAGGCATCTTCATCATGGCGGGAGACTTACTGAGGTAGGCCACAGCACTCCTGTTCCACTGTCTCTTGGCTCTGTTTCTGTGCTTGGGCTTCATAGCTGCCAATCTCTGCATAGGAAGAACTCTTCAGTTTAAATCAGACACAAAGTGGTTTCCTCCACCATAAGTGCCTGCAAGGATAAGAAGGTGAGCATGTGAGGTCAAGGCTCTTTTTAGGAATAACTTTGGAGCAGGTGAAAAAGGCAGGGCTGAATAGATTTGGATACCTAAATGGAATATGTTCTTAAGAAATTAATAGGAAAATTATCAAACTCTTGTCTACAGCTCAGTATATGTGTATCAGAGACATATTCCTGCTGCAAAATGCAATTGACCTCTACTGAGAAACCTACTTCCTGACTTACTATATCAATGAGAGAGGAAGCTATGCCTATACCTAAAGTGAGAAAGAAATATCTGAATAGATGGCAAAGAATTCAAAGAACAGCCACTCTTCTCCATACCACTCAAGCCACTAGTTAGTTGGCTGATCTATAACCACCTGCCCAAGGTCATGGCACTCCAGTCCACTGGCTCTCTCTATTGTGTCTCCTGATCCAGATCCAGGTTGATTACATAAAGATATTCTGTATCTTCATTAGAGAAGTGAGTACTGTGAGTCAAACTGCCAAAAGAAAGAAACATTAATCTGTGCAACAGCACCTATTAGAAATAATTATCTTTAAAAACACATATGGACAAAGAGGATCTTTGCCATTTAAGTGGACTGAGGAATTGGACATTTTTAGCAAAGATAGAGTGGGGAGAATACCTGACATTAACCGTCTCCCAGCTATCAAATATAGGAGCTCTTAACTACATAAATTTTGGACCCAGAGCAGATTTGAAAGAAACCTTTCTTTGACTACAGAGGTCCTAGTTGCTTCCTAAACATATTTACCAAAAGAAAATATCTTGGCTCTCTAGATTCCAACTTCTGGAAATTCGGTTGAACAGTTGTGGAGCCCAAGAGCTGAACTGACCTCCTCAGCCACCGTGAAGATAGTAAGCCCACCTTCACAGAAGACCAGTGCTTCATGTGGAACAGAGTTGCCACCCCCAACCAAAGCTTTGTGACATCATCAAGGCTCTACTTATGTCATAAAACTCCTCCTAGCCAGGTTTCTTCCCTACTAACCCCCAGAAATATCCAGCATACAGGTCCTAAAATGCTGCTCATACAGCCCCATTAAGACCCAAAATAAAAATCCCAATCTTCTTCCCAATTACTTGAGTCATATTTTCCAAGTAACTCAACCCCTTTATGTGTTTTTTTTTTCTGTAAAATAATTTTTGGTCTTAATCAACAACTCACATAAATGTTTTTTTGTCCTAGCTCCAATGTCCTCATTGGTTATTTTCTATTGATTTTTCCATTACTTCATAATAATAATTATCAAACTTTCCACTTCTCTTCCTCCTCCCACATTCTTCTTGCTCCGCAAATAAACCTCTCCACTCAAACCCCAGTCCAAATAGAGGGCAGGGTACTTTGAGCTGTGGGAAGTCCAAGCCCACCCTTCATCCATCCAGATTTAGCTAGGTATGCATCCACAAAAAATATGACCACAAAAAGCCAGTGTATGATATGCAGACAATTGCAAGTGCCATTATCTTTGGCTTCTCCGTCTGCCCCAATTGTCAGCCACATTCAGAGCTTCCGGTTTGATCCCATCTTCTATCATTCCCAGGTCACTGGATTAGATGAAATCCTCTTAGTTCAGGCACAGTGTCTCATAGTGTGGACCAAGCCCTTATATTCCTGACATCCTTGCTCTTTTTCTCCATCCATCTGCTCTTCCACTGGAGCTTGGAAGCTCCATCTAGTTTTCTGATTTTGACCCTGACTTGATCTCCATCATTTGCCAAACAAAAGTTCCATGGTGGTTTTCAAGATAGTCAGTCATCCGTCGGACTATGGGACAAGGCACACATAGTTCCTAGGGACATGTCACAGTGCGGTCAACTTCTCCTCCCTGCTTAAGTACCTAGAGAGGGTCACCCTATGGCCTTCTGAGAACCACTCAAGAGATATCGATCTTGACATCCCCAGAATGGCCCCATAAATTGAGATATCATCAGTGTATGTGCATTAACTTGTGTGTGTTTGTGTGTGTGTATTTAAATCACAATAACAAATGGATTGTAATATTGAAGTTTCTTCTCATCTTGAGAAGAATATTTGCTACAGAAACACTCTCAAAGTAATATTGAGAGTGTACACTATCTAAGAAAGGAGAAATAACTGGAGGAATCCCCCAGGAGTTAGGCTCAGTGTCCCAGGAATTACGCCCAAGGAAAGTCAATGAACTCAGTGATGGAAGATAAAACCCAGCCTAAATAAAACCCTAAATCATTTAGGTGGAACATGAGATACTCTTACAACAGTTACAAGAGGTCTAAAATGCCTGGACTGGAACATAAGGGGAACACAATGACGTGGAGCTGAGAGTGCATGGCAAAACTGATTGGATCTGGCAAAAATTATGTAAGCATACCAAGGAAACCACCAGTGGGACAAAACCCTAAGAAATCTGTATGACAACATATCATGTTGAACATAATGAGATTTATAGACAAAGGAAAGATCTTAATTATGTCACTGTCACACAGGTGATGATGAACCAGTTCCATCGTAGAGTGACTCCCTGCTGTGTTTAAGATAACCTATCAATTCTGTCTAGTCAGTTACAAGGAAATTTGCATTAATTGCACAGATTAACTATCAGCATCATTTACTGCACAATCAAAGGCAAGGCAAAGAAATCATAGACATGTTGTTGAATGCTGATGATGTTATTGGGAGTTTTGATGGGTTTTTTTCTTCAAGGGAAATCATCGGTGACTCTCATGCATGAAGCAGATCCTTTCTCTGTGATGTTTCCTGAATAGCCACTGAGATACCAGCCCATTGAGTTGTGGTCTCTCTCTCTTTTAAAAAGCAACTTCTACCTTCAGCTTGATCTCTTGCTTGAGCTTCCCTTCCGGCTACTAGGCTCCTTTTCTGATCCTGCAGAGGGCTTTTGTAAGGGATTGTGATCTCTAAGTTTTTCCCCTTTCAAGAACTAATCATTCTATTAATCACAATTCTAAACAGCTGTGGGAGTTTGTTTGTGACTTATGCCTTCACATGTGATACAAGCGACCTGTGTGTATAGGGTCTTCTCTCTGTTCATGTGGGGAAGGCATGGCAGCAGGAGTAGATGGCTGCTCATTCTCTGTAAGGAAATCAGTAAACAGTGGGGACCAAGTACAAGGATCTCCTGAAATATTAAGTCTTGTCCTTTCAAGGCCCCAAAGCCTCCAGCTAGGTTCAGGGTCACGACAATCTCCAAAACCCACCGAGCATGAAGTATTCAGAACCAGAGGCCTGTGTGTGCCATATCACATAAATTCATCGTGAGTACACCAATCTGTTTTTTTTTTTTAATTCTGAATTATTTTGTCCCATCAGAACGATCTATATTACCAATAAACCAAATTTGCTGCATCTTTGGTGTCCTAGAATTGCTTTAAATTGTTGCTGGGACAGTCTTACAAACCTTCCTATGCTGTTATGAGACCTTAAGGGGACAGCACTTATTTCAGAAATCAAAGGCAGTTGGGTTCAATCCTATGGTTAGCTGTGAGCTAGACACTGGAAGGATGGATTTGACTAAGAAAGGGAGACAGCATACATGGAGGCAGGTAACCTTTCCTTTGCAAAATGACCCATTTTGAGGTCTTACCTCAGGCTCTTCTCTTCTCCTAATCTTGGTTTTTTTATTAGTTTAGGAGAAGAATTAAAACTCCATTTACAGTATCTGTGAACCCGAATGAGTTAAGTATGTGTGACCAACTTGATGTCTGCCTGTCTGTCAACAGGGCCAGAGTTCAGGGGCATCTGATGCATAGCACAGGAATGTCAGCCATCAATCTCTGGTCCACCTAACTCTACAGCATTAGAGTTGTCATGGTTGCTCATCTGATCTTCCTCATATGATCTCCATCCACAGAGATGTCAAAAAATCCTCCCCTGAGAGTGCAAGTTCTTTACAAATGAAAGATTATACAACAGAAGACACATGGGAGATTTATATGGGCAAGCTGTTGAAAGGATAAAGTGACAGAAGAAGTTTATTGATTAATTAAAGAAAGAATCCGCTTCAGCTGATAGGTTAGAACATAGGTAGGTGGAGTAAACAAAATAGAATGCCGGAGGAAGAGGTAGTGAGCTCAGAGAAGCCACGCTCCACTCTCCCCGGCAGATGCCATAGCTCTGATCTCTGAGGCAGATGTCGATGCAGCCAGCCACCATGTCAGACATGCTGAATTTTTCCTGGTAAATGCACCTCATTATACTACACTGATTATTAGAAATGGGTTAAAATGCTGAATCTAATTGGCCAGCAGTGTTTAAAAGAATAAAGTTTTGGTTTATTTATTTCAGGCATAACCTTCAGCGGTCGTGGTGTTGGGGACACAGCCTAGCTGCTCAAATAACAACAGAATGGCTTGCAGCCTTGTGGACAACTGAATCCACTGAAAGCCTGAGAAAGCTTGGGAAAGAGTAAAGCATGTTTTCTTGGTAGCAGCGATTTCTCGGTCTGCTCTGCTTGCTAGAAGATAGCAAGGGCTCTCATGTAAAAGAGGCTTGCTGACTCAGCTTCAGCTGCAAAACCCTGCAGCCCTTAAGAGGTCCTGCCACAAAACATTTAAATGGTGTTGATAAAAGCCAACTGAATGCTTGTATGTTTTCAGCAGTAGCAGGAAAAAAAAACTGTGTTGTTTTAAAATGCCAGCTTTCTGGGCCATCCTGCCTGGGCAAACTCTGACTGTTTGAGGAAGGAGGGCCAGCTACAGAGAGAGGACTTGAGTGTTGTCTGTTGCAGCCTCTTTGTTGGCAAGGACCTTGAAACACTGTAGACTTTTGGCACTGAATGCGGCTCTGTTCGGTACCTCAGCCACAAGGTTGGAATGGCAGAAAGCTAAGGAATGGGCTACATCTGGCCAGCAAAGCCACGGCTTTAGTCCTACTGAGATTGCTTTGTAAATGAAAGATTCATGTGGTCAGAAAAACAGAGAGAGAAATAGAGTAAAGAGAGATTCAAAGACAAAGAAAATTTTTAAATGATTTACAGTGTGTTAAAAATATGTGCAGGCTAAAATTTGAAGTTCTTAAAGTTAAAAAAAGGAAGAGAGTTGTTGGGTGTGGTAGTACACACCTGTAAACCCAACACATGGGAGGCAGAGGGAGATTGACCTCTGTACCTTCAGGGTGAGGTAGCACACGCCTTTAATCCCAGTGCCTTGAAGGCAGAGACAAACAGATCTTTGTGAGTTCAATGTGTAGTAGCATACACCTTTAATCCCAATGCCTGAAAGGCAGAGAGAGGCAGATCTCTGAGACTTCAATGACAGACAGGTATACAGAGTTATTCCAGGTCAAAGATACAGAGAACCTGTCTCAAAAGGCAAAAAATAAAAAGGAAAAATAAACAAAATAGAGGTTAAATTGAAGCGCACAAAGATGGAAAATTCACAGTGAATTTTGGTATTGTATGCTATTATGCTCTTTTTGAATCATTTGAATTTTAGGCAGTAGCAATAGCTGCTAAAAGATGTTTCTTTATAAAAGCTGCTGAAATAATCCAACATAGATATTTTGAAAATGCCTTGTCATTGAAATTTGGATCTAAGGACATGATGCTTTGGAAAGGAGTTTCTATTTTGTTTTCACAGAGGGTGATATTCTGTGGATGCCTCTATCCTAATATGGTAGGATGGACCACGCCCTACTTAAAGGTTGCTGTGAACACCTTTAAAAAATTGCTTCGCTCAACTGCCAACTGAGATAAATCAATAATGATGCCACCATTCAGCAGGAAGCATTTTGGAGAGAAGAAACTGCACCCACGTTCCCAAATATGGCTTATAAACGTTCTTTTACATTTAAAGTGGGATGTGATATAGATATGAATATTTGCATTAGTATAGATTTTGCTTTACTGATAGAGATTTTAGGTCAATTTTGTTATATGTATATGCATTTTTGATCTCAATTAAGGTATTGTGATTGTGTAGTTCATTTAAAAATATAATGTATATAGGTTATTAATGGATAATCATTAATAATAGTCAAGTTTGTAGTCATGTTAGTTAGATTTTCTAGCTACATAGATATATATATTTCAGTCAGATAGGCATTATTCATAACTCTCTAGACTACAAAATAGGCTATTTAATGTTTTAGTACCTTAGGGTTTTTCATGACAGTGAGACACTCTACTCTTGGCAGCACATATCTACTTCAGGAAGAAGATGGGCATCACAGAGGATCCTTATGGAGTTTGATAGCCATTTGGGGAAGAAACTGCTCTTGCCTGGATTGTTGCATAAACTGTACACAGAAAACACTCAGAGAGAGGACTACTGAACTTGCCTAAAGATTAGATGATCTTTTCGTGTTCCTGATTCAGGAAAGGGTCAGCAAAACATTCTTCAAGACAAGCAGATAGTGACTGCCTTTGAAATTTCCTGCTTCATGGAAATGTCTGCTGGAAACTATGGGCCTGTAGGCTGAGGATGGAAACACCAACGGTACAGAGGAACTTTGGGTGACTGTCCAGGCAGCGAGATGTCTCTGTCATTTCTAGAGTTTGAAAATGGCTTACTTTTTGTTTGCTTAGGTAATACTGTATTATTCTGGAGTCTCTGATGGAGTTGAAGATTAGATAGATAGTTATAGTTTTCCATTGTTATGATAAAAGATAAAATAGATATAAATATTGTAACTGTAATTCTTGCTTGATAACTGTTTTGTTATATGTAATTTTGCTATGTTAAAGTTAAAGATTCCGTTCTTGTTTAAACAGAAATAGGAGTAATGATGGAGTATAGGTCATTGGTTAATTAAATAAAGAAAATGTTTGGCCTGAAAGGTTAGAACATAAGTGGGTGGAATAAACAAAAGTTAATGCTGGGAGGAATAGGAATTGAGCTTAGAGATGCCATGCACCTCTCCCATGGGCAGAAATGGTAGCTCTGCACTCTGAGGCAGATGGCGATACAGCCAGCCACCAGGTCAGACATGCTAAATCTTTCCTTCTAAGCGCACCTCGTGCTGCAACATACATTATTAGACATGGTTTAAGAGGCTGAAAATAATGGGGCAGGCAGTGTTGAAATGAATAGTTTTGTGTTGTTATTTCGGAGCATAACCTTACAAGGCGGCCCCATGGGGATGCAGCCCTGCTGCTCAAATTTCTACAATCAAGGGGGAAATGGAAGAAGGGAAGAAAGAAGAGAGAGAGACAAGGAAGAATGGATGAATTCAATCATTCATTGGAAAAATGAGTGAACCAATGAATGAGGAGACCTAGTAGGAAAAAATGTGCTGCATTCCCTCAGAGAGTCAGGTCAAATTAAGGATTGACAAGGTTTTCCACTAAGGAGGAGGCTTATTCCATTTTACCTTCTTTGTGCTCCAGGCCCACCCACAAGAGTGATGATGAGGACAGGGAGAAGAAGAGGAGAGGGTGTACCAGAATTCCCTGGTACAATTTCTCACCCAAATTGTAGCCAAATCACCTGACCTGGGACAGCTGATCTACATGCTGGACCCTAACTCCCAGTTTGACAACTCTAACATTTTAACCAAGTTTGTGAAGATGAAGGAACCTAATTAGCCCAGTTACAGGATGGCAGGTTCCTTACAGGATGGGAGTCAGACATCAGTACCATACTGGTATTTGGCGGTTTGATGGGTGTGTGGGGTCTTTGCCAGACTCCACCTAGCATCATGGATTCCCTACTTTACTGATATTATGGAGTTCGGTGCATTCATCATATGTGTGCATGTCACACACTAGTGGGCATCATATGTACATGTTTATCCTGTGTGTGGGTGAGTGTGTTCATGAGTTTTATAGCCCAAGTGAAGGGGTTAAATCAGCTCCCTTTAGAGGGTGGGGTTTGCCTCAGGCGAATCCCTGCCAATAAAGGGTGCGCGGAGAGGCGGCTCGCCCCTTTTTTGTTCCTCGCTACCTGTGCTATGCTGGAACTTTGGTTCAGTAAGTTTAACAATAAACTGGTAAATATTCTTTGATATCTGCATTGCCTTTATTTTGTGCGGGAACATCTGGCGCCTGCCCCGTGGGGTTTGCCGAAAACCGGCCCCGAATCAGAGTCTCTTGCACCCCTGGTTGCTGTGGCAGTCTCTCTGGGCTCGCGTGGAAGAAGTTGAGATTCTGAGCAGTCTCTCTGGGCGCGCGCTGAAACAGCTGAGATTCTGAGCGACTCGATTTTCCCTGCTGCTTGTTAGAGTATCAAGCAGTGAGTTTGATATCGACAGAGCCTTTTTAACAGCGCCTAAGCCTCTGTTCCGAGCCGCCCCGGCCAGATTTCCCGTGCCCGCCCGCCGGCGCGCGCGCTGCCTGTGTCTGCTGCTCCCCCTCCCACCGCCGCCAGCGCTCAGGTCACGTGACAGCAGCCTGAGAGCCCCGGCAAAAAATACTTATCAGCCTGGTGTCTGTTTCAATTTTGTTTTTGAGTCGTTTTATTTCAGATTTAGGACACGTGGATTCAACTGGACTCTTTCGCCACCACTGGCAGGAACCACTTATTACAGGTAAGAGAACTTTTTCTTTTCTAAATAATGTCTGAGAACGTGACCGCAGCCTATTTCAATAGTTCTTTTGAGTGCACCATTTGGGAGATCTTACAAGAGCTGTCTACCACACCACATATATGGATATTCCTGGGATTCTTAATTTTCCTTAGCACTATTTGGTTTGATAATAGGAAAATGATCAAATCTCTTAAGGCAGAGGTTGAACGTTTGAAAACTATTGAGAGCGACAACAATCTTCTCAAGAATCAGTTTGAAGTTCTCCAGGAAGAAAACAAATCTTTGTTTAACATGACTTGGTTAACTGAGCAAAATCTAGAAAAAGTACAGGTTGATGTTAAGGAGAAATTCATTACTATGGAAGAAGGAACAGCTGAATTAGATCGTAAGTTTCAGCAGTCCCTTTCTGATGTTAAGGAGAAATTCATTACTATGGAAGAAGGAACAGCTGAATTAGATCGTAAGTTTCAGCAGTCCCTTTCTGATGTTAAGGAGAAATTCATTACTATGGAAGAAGGAACAGCTGAATTAGATCATAAGTTTCAGCAGTCCCTTTCTGTAGGAACTGAAACGTTAACTGAGAGAATCAAAACTGCTGAATGTGACAATCGAATTTTGTCTAAAGCTTATGACAGATTGGCGGAAAGATTGTCAATACAAGAAGGCACGGTTTATGCCATAAAAATTATGTCCAAAGATGACAAGTTATCTCTACTGGACAAATTTCATACTCTAGAATCCTCAATGAAGGCTTTAGAACATAATTCTGGGCAGGAGATTCAGACATTACAAAAAGCAATGGTGAATAGAATTGAAAAGATTGAGGAATTTCTAAATTCTGATGAAGAAGAGCAAAGGGTAGAAAGCCAAATTTTAACTACATCTGTGGATAAATCCCTCCGGGAAAATTTTCACAAAGCTCTACCTACAGCTCTACATGCCTTTCCTGTAATAACAACAGAAAAGGTGGTTGGTTCCAGAAACCCTAGGGTCATCAAGGAAGATACATGGGAGCCTGTCCGTATGAATGATCTCAAAGAAATTAAACAGGCCATCATGTCTTTTGGGATGCACTCCCCTTTTGTTAAAGAGATGCTAAAATCTTGGGCCACAACAAGCAAAGCAACCCCCTTGGACTGGCTCCAGCTGAGCTCCGCGGTCCTTGAGAGTGGACCGCAATTAAAATGGAAATGCTTATTCAGGCAAGAGGCTAGACTTTTAGAACAGCAGGAAAAGGCGAAGGGAATTGACGTTTCCCTAGATAAAATTCTAGGTGAAGGGCTCTTTTCAGACCCTCAGGAACAAGCTAATTTGGATGAAAACATACTCTCCATGTGTACTACAGCAGCCTTAAGGGCTTGGGACAGAGTACAAGACCCAGGACAGAGAATGGAATCATTTGTCACAGTTAAACAGGGTCAGAGAGAACCCTTTAGTGACTTTTTACAAAGATTAACTAAGGCTGTACAAATGGGGATACCTGACCCAGAAGCAAGACGTATAATAATTGAGTCTTTGGCTTACGAAAATGCTAATGTGGAATGCAAAAGGATCTTGAGGCCTTTAATGTTCAGATCAGCGTCCTTGGAAGAATGGGTCTTGCATACACTAGATGTTGACACATTTGACTATGGCACTGAAGCATGGGTAGAAGAAGCAATTTCCAATGGTAAAAGGAGACACCAGAATACCAAATGTTTTAATTGTGGCAAAATGGTCATATGAAAAGGAATTGTAAACAACGGGTTTTCAGAAATAATAATAATGCGTCTTCTAGAAATAACAGGAATAGAAGGAATCAGCCTTCAGGTTTATGTAGAAGATGTGGGAAGGGCAGACACTGGACGAATGAATGCAGGTCTACAAGAGATAGACAAGGCAACCTGATACAGATGGGAAACGTGAGAGGGGGGCCTCTCAGGCCCCCATGGCAAACATGGTTCAGACATTCCCAGTTTCTGCAGAGAACATGCCTCGTCAGGACAATTAGAAAGACACATGCCTGCTGTTACAAGCAATAGTAATCAGAAAGATGAGTTACGTGTGTTTTGGCAAACTTCTATAAATGATCAAAGACCTAAGCTGAGAGTGTGTGTAAATGGCATTTTTATTACTGGCCTACTGGACACAGGTGCTGATGTAAGTATCATTACCCCAGAATCTTGGCATCCATATTGGCCTCTTCAGAATGTAAATGTTCAGCTCCTGGGAATTGGAACCCTATGTCGAGTAAGGCAGAGCACGAGATGGGTTGAATGTATAGGGCCTGAGGGACAAATAGGAAAATTAAGGCCTTATGTAGCCAATATTGCAATGAATTTATGGGGTCGTGACCTATTACAACAATGGAATACTCAAATTAACATTCCTGCTACTTCTAGAGCCCATATTTCTGAAAGGAATATTAAAAGTTATTACAAAAGGACAAAACCGGCCATTAGGGCTGTGCAGGAACAAGCAATTGATGTCCCTTCAGAAATACCAACAGCCTTGCCTCTAAAATGGTTGACTGAGAAACCAATATGGACAAAGCAATGGCCTTTAGCTGAGGAAAAGCTACAGGCTTTAGAACAGCTGGTACAAGAGCAACTAGATGCTGGACATATAGAAGAATCTACCAGCCCTTGGAATTCTCCTGTATTTGTGGTTAAGAAAAAATCAGGTAAATGGAGAATGGTGACAGATCTCAGGGCCATCAACAAGGTTATTCAACCTATGGGCCCTCTGCAATCTGGAATTCCGTTGCCCTCTTTATTACCAAAAGGATGGCCTCTCATAGTTATTGATTTAAAGGATTGTTTTTTCACTATACCTTTGCAAAAAGAAGATAGAGAAAAATTTGCCTTCACAGTGCCTACTTATAACAATTCTCAACCTTCGAGGAGGTACCACTGGACCGTCCTCCCCCAGGGTATGTTAAATAGCCCCTCCCTGTGCCAATATTTTGTGAATCAACCATTGCAAATAATACGCAAGAAATTTCCCAAATCTATTGTATACCATTACATGGACGACATATTGTTATCTGATTCAAACATAGATACCTTGAACAGACTGTTTGAAGAAATACAGATACTGTTACCTAAATGGGGATTGCAAATTGCTCCTGAAAAGATTCAGAAGGGAGATTCTGTTAATTATTTAGGTTATAGAATAGGTTTGCAAAAAATTAAGACACAGAAGGCACAAATTTGGAGAGATCGCTTACGGACTCTCAATGACTTTCAAAGACTGTTAGGAGACATTTCCTGTTTACGACCAACTATTGGGATAACACCTGATCTAATAATTCATTTGAACAAGACCTTGGATGGTGATAAAGATTTAAACAGTCCCAGAGAATTAACAGCTGAAGCAGAAAAGGAACTGACAAAATAAAGGCAATGCAGATATCAAAGAATATTTACCAGTTTATTGTTAAACTTACTGAACCAAAGTTCCAGCGTAGCACAGGTAGCGAGGAACAAAAAAGGGGCGAGCCGCCTCTCCGCGCACCCTTTATTGGCAGGGATTCGCCTGAGGCAAACCCCGCCCTCTAAAGGGAGCTGATTTAACCCCTTCATCTCCCCCTTTTGTCTAAATAAGACACAACTAAACCAAATATAACTATAACAATAATAACAAATGATAAATATAACAAACAATATTGAGAGCAAAAGTTTTGCTAAAGAGTAACTACAATTAAATAATCTTCAACTCCATCAAAGATCTGAGAAGGGAGTAAATATTACTTAACAAAAAAGAGATATCCAAAATGTGCAACAAATGACAGAGACAACTGACTGCCTGGGCAATCACCCAAAATCTCGTTTGCAATGTTGAGTCAACCAACTTTGGCTAAGGCCTAACATAACTGACATACCATTCTCAAATGCAAGGAACTTTCTTAGGATTATCCTACCCTGTCTTGGCAAGATAAGACAATCCTGTTTATATCTTAGTCAGTAGTTGAGGTATGGGTTTTTCTTAACCCAAAGGCCAGTTCTGCCAGGAAGACAAGCTCCCAGTGGAGTGTCTTTGGTGCTCAACGTTCTCTCGGGAGTAGAGTGGTGTTGCCAGGAGTAAATTGTGTCTCGATGGCACAGAATTCTAGGTTAGATTAAAGGCCATTTTCTACAGCTCTTCAAAGAGGCTGAAGATTATACTATCTATACTGAAAATAATCTCTATGTATCTAAAAGACCTGATTAACCTAAAAATAATATGACAAACATGTAATTCTCAATACCTATCTAATTTGAAAACTAAGGGAATAAACAATTGTGCAATGTATGAAGACAATGATCTTCACCTGTAAACAATGTCATTACTTATCAAATGTAAACAATGTTATTACATAAATAGTACCAGAGGTAGAAATGTACATTGTGATATGATAGATGTATCCATACAATATAAGCATACTCTTATACCAAAATAGAGGTAGGAACACTCACATTTAATATTCAATATATCAATATACAAGAAACAGTACCAACATAATTTTCTAAAAACAGTAAGTCACAAATACCAATCATCCCATCAACCCAGTTAATCCCCTTTTTTTTTATCCCTAATTACATACAATATCTCCCCATCCCCTCACTCCTAAACCAACCACTAAAAGATGTCCCTAACCCTGTGGGCAAACTCTGTTGGGAGAGGGGACGTCGTCCTCTTAGATTGCTTCTAGCTGACATGGGGGCGACGTTCTTCTTAGGGGCCCCTGTGAAAGCAAACGATGGTAAAATTCCCAAATTAACCTTTGACTTAAGAAAATTATAACTAGTCTCTGTGTGTTTTGAGAAGGTCCGGCCAGAGCGTTGTCAAAAATGTGCATCATATGAAATTGTCTCTTGCAGTTGGTACCAAAAAACAGGTCTAAAATTAGTGCTTAAAAAAAAAAATTCATGACGTCATAAAAACCAGATTGAGTTGATGTTGTGGGGCCCCATCTTCATCCTGGAAACTTCAAAAATTACTGTAGGAAAATATGTTGCTTGTTATGGGAAATTTAAACATTAACAACAAGGACTTATACTGACATATAAAGAAAGACACAGATGTGAGGGAAGGCAAAGAAAGTTTATCAAGTATAAAATTATTCTTATTCTGTCCCATTTCATGGCTCCTGACCTGAGACAGAAACTTTGAAATACCTCTTATCAACAGGCTTGGAATTGAAGAAGGACTGAGCCATAGTCCAACTCCAAAACCAGCTCTCCACATTTATAAAGAAGTGTTCAATAAAACATATAAATATATATATATATATATATATGAAATCAATACTTACGATATGTATAGAATTTTATTGTTGATGTTTAATGGGTCGTAACTATTTTCCATCCATCAGTAATTAAATATTCAGGGTCCCTCAAATTCTTTGGAGATGAATATTTTCCTGTGGAGATAAGAAAAGAACCCTGCCCCCATCCTATTAGTAATCCTTACCATCTGTACGTCGGTCATCCTTGTGAATGAATTGTTATTTATCTTTTCCAAGTGACTTCCCTTCCTCAAACCGAACCTTTATTAATTTTGACGGTATCCATAATTTTTCCTCACCTGTGGAGATAAGAGCAAAACCCCTTCCCCAACGCAGCACATCTCCTGGCTTCCATTGTGAGGTCAGTACATCCTTGAAATAAACTGGTTGATTTAGTTCAGCAGACTTTTCCATTATCCAATGTCTTTCTGCAGCCGTCGTTCCCTTCTCGTTAGCGTTGAGAAAATTCAAGGTTAACAAAGCATTATGTAACCTATTTCTAGGGGTGTTTTCCACTCCTTTCTGTTTGTTCAACATATCCTTTATAGTTCGATTTGATCTTTCTATGACTGCTTGACCTGTAGGATTGTATGGTATACCTGTAACATGCTTGATATTGTAATGATCAAAAAACCGTTTCATCTTCCTAGAGACATAAGCACGACCATTATCTGTCTTTATTTGTGTAGGTATACCCATGATAGCCATGACTTCTAATAAATGAGTGATTACTGAATCAGCTTTTTCTGAACTTAAAGCAGTTGCCCACTGAAAGCCTGAAAAAGTGTCGATGGTGTGATGAACATACTTCAATTTGCCAAATTCTGCAAAGTGGAACACATCCATCTGCCAGATTTCATTTCTATGAGTGCCCTTTGGATTAACTCCTGCTGGCAGTGGCGTTTGGTTATAGAAAGAGCAGGTAGGGCATTTATTCACAATCTCCTTAGCTTGTTGCCATGTAATAGAAAACTCTTTCTTCAAAACTTTGCTATTAACATAATGTTTTTTATGAAATTCAGAGGCTTGAAGCACACTACCAATCAATAATTGATCAATTTCTGCATTACCTTGTGCTAGAGGACCTGGCAGACCCGTATGGGATCGGATGTGTGTTATGTACATAGGGCAAAGCCGGTTCCTTACAGGATGGGAGTCAGACATCAGTACCATACTGGTATTTGGCGGTTTGATGGGTGTGTGGGGTCTTTGCCAGACTCCACCTAGCATCATGGATTCCCTACTTTACTGATATTTTGGAGTTTGGTGCATTCATCATATGTGTGCATGTCACACACTTGTGGGTATCATATGTACATGTTTATCCTGTGTGTGGGTGAGTGTGTTCATGAGTTTTATAGCCCAAGTACTACAGAACATGATCAATGAAAGGGAACACTGTTTTCCAGATATGGCAGGGCAATTATTTAAATGAACTGACAAGGGTTGGAAGGCATGGATAAGACCCATGAGAGTTCAAGGAATACCGAATCCAGGCATGACAAAGTAGGTGGCAGACAGAATTCTGGCAAAACTAAGTAGGTAGCTTGATGTCCAACTTATTGGAGAAGAGCAACTGAGCGGAGACACTTTTCACTAAGCAACATGCTCTAGTGGAGATCAAACATCCTTTGACTTACAGCCAGTACGAATTAAACAATTCATCAAATGAAACCTAATTTTCCCTGATTTTGAGTATACATTTGTGTCCCTTCCAGATTAATCTACTCTTTATCCTCTTAAGTCCCAATACCTCACGCTGATAGCGGTCACATCTTTCCATTTGACATGGTTTTCCCTCAAGCTTCGTACCGCCCCGAGATCATAAAACTTTTTGTCCCCTCTCCACTGCTTCCTTGACAGCCATCTTGTCCTTTACCACACCACGCATCCCCAGTCCTGTACTCTCCAAGGGGAAAAGACCATAAATCCTGCTTTGTTTTGAGGCATGTAATTCTGTGATGCCCCATCCACCAAACACAATCCATCATTGACCAAATAACACAACATGTTAAAAAAATTTTATTCTTTGAGAAAGAATAATCCATTGGAAAAGATACCAGGATTCATAGAAGACCTGAGTTATCTCTGAAAAAACACATTCCCAAGGAGAGAATTAAGTCTTCCCCTCAAAATTTGAGAATTTCACTTTAACATATCTTCACCAATCATAGATATAGATATGTAAGTCATTATCAAACTTGATGAAATACACAGAAGGTTTGTTGGGAACTTGGCAAATAATTTTACCTATCTCTTGGGTTCCATCTTTTTTGTTGTACTGCACTCTTTTGCCCTCCAAGGTATCCCTGCCTAATTTGAAAGTCACCTCTACTGGAGGACATTCAGGCGTGATGTGGAGGTTGCCTTCAATGGAATCATCATGATGGTGGTAAAGGTACAGGACCGGATCATTCTCGTTGACAATGTAGAAACAGGTCGTTATGGTCTGCACCTCAGCTGGGACCACGCCACTCCACTCTTCCTTAGAGCCTGGCATGATGTGGAGGTTGCCTTCCAGGTAGTCATCCAGGAGGTGGTAAATGTACAAGACCGGATCTTTCTTGTAGGTAATATAAAACCAGGTCTTCATGATTGGCACCTCTTCTAGGACCATCCCGTTCCAGTCATTCTTAGAGCCATTTGTGCCCAAGAATGTATGTTTCACTGCTCTGCCAACTATGGTGTTTGAGAGATGAGTGTCTGTCACCTGAGGAAATGGCACATTATTAGGCAGGATCTTCAGGTTTAAAATCCTTTCATCACTATGAAGCTCCAAGCCATAGACACAATCAATCCCATCATATTTCAACAAATAGAGAGAGGGATATGTTGGCAGTTGATCTAGAATGATGGCTTTCCAATGGGTGACTGGTTCATTGGCTTCCTTCCAGCCATGAGAAATTCTGCGGCCAACAATATTCTCCAGGGCCTCAAAAGGCTTACTAAGTTTTTGCTTCTGGAGCGATGGCCCATTCTTCTTCTGGAGATGGCATGCAACTCATACTAAGAGGCATCTTCATCTTGCGGGAGACTTTCTGAGATAGGCCACAGCACTCCTGTTCCTCTGTCTCTTGGCTCTGTTTCTGTGCTTGGGCTTCATAGCTGCCAATCTCTGCATAGGAAGAACTCTTCAGTTTAAATCAGACACAAAGTGGTTTCCTCCACCATAAGTGCCTGCAAGGATAAGAAGGTGAGCATGTGAGGTCAAGGCTCTTTTTAGGAATAACTTTGGAGCAGGTGAAAAAGGCAGGGCTGAATAGATTTGGATACCTAAATGGAATATGTTCTTAAGAAATTAATAGGAAAATTATCAAACTCTTGTCTATAGCTCAGTATATGTGTATCAGAGACATATTCCTGCTGCAAAATGCAATTGACCTCTACTGAGAAACCTACTTCCTGACTTACTATATCAATGAGAGAGGAAGCTATGCCTATACCTAAAGTGAGAAAGAAATATCTGAACAGATGGCAAAGAATTCAAAGAACAGCCACTCCTCTCCTTACCACTCAAGCTACTGGTTAGTTGGCTGATCTATAACCACCTGCCCAAGGTCATGGCACTCCAGTCCACTGGCTCTCTCTATTGTGTCTCCTGATCTAGATCCAGATTGATTACATGATGATATTCTGTATCTTCATTAGAGAAGTGAGAACTGTGAGTCAAACTGCCAAAAGAAAGAAACATTAATCTGTGCATCACTACATATTAGAAATAATTATCTTTTAAAGCACATATGGACAAAGAGGATCTTTGCCATTTAAGTGGACTGAGGAATTGGACATTTTTAGCAAAGATAGAGTGGGGAGAATACCTGACATTAACCGTCCCCCAGCTATCAAATATAGGAGCTGTTAACGACATAAATTTTGGACCCAGAGCAGATTTGAAAGAAACCTTTCTTTGACTACAGAGGTCCTAGTTGCTTCCTAAACATATTTACCAAAAGAAAATATCTTGGCTCTCTAGATTCCAACTTCTGGAAATTCGGTTGAACAGTTGTGGAGCCCAAGAGCTGAACTGACCTCCTCAGCCACCGTGAAGATAGTAAGCCCACCTTCACAGAAGACCAGTGCTTCATGTGGAACAGAGTTGCCACCCCCAACCAAAGCTTTGTGACATCATCAAGGCTCTACTTATGTCATAAAACTCCTCCTAGCCAGGTTTCTTCCCTACTAACCCCCAGAAATATCCAGGATACAGGTCCTAAAATGCTGCTCATACAGCCCTATGAAGACCCAAAATAAAAACCCCAATCATCTTCCCAATTTCTTGAGTCATATTTTCCAAGTAACTCAACCCATTTATGTGTTTTTTTTTTTTTTTCTGTAAAATAATTTTTGGTCTGAGTCAACAACTCACATGAATGTTTTTTTTCCCTAGCTCCAATGTCCTCATTGGTTATTTTCTATTGATTTTTCCATTACTTCATAATAATAATTATCAAACTTTCCACTTCTCTTCCTCCTCCCACATTCTTCTTGATCCACAAATAAACCTCTCCACTCAAACACCAGTCCAAATAGAGGGCAGGGTACTTTGAGCTGTGGGAAGTCCAAGCCCACCCTTCATCCATCCAGATTTAGCAAGGTATGCATCCACAAAAAATATGATCACAAAAAGCCAGTGTATGATATGCAGACAATTGCAAGTGCCATTTCTTTGGCTTCTCCGTCTGCCCCAATTGTCAGCCACATTCAGAGCTTCCAGTTTGATCCCATGTTCTTTCATTCCCAGGTCACTGGATTAGTTGAAATCCCCTTAGTTCAGGCACAGTGTCTCATAGTGTGGACCAAGCCCTTATATTCCTGACATCCTTGCTCTTTTTCTCCATCTATCTGCTCTTCCACTGGAGCTTGGAAGCTCCATCTAGTTTTCTGATTTTGACCCTGACTTGATCTCCATCATTTGCCAAACAAAAGTTCCATGGTGGTTTTCAAGATAGTCAGTCATCAGTCTGACTATGGGACAAGGCACACATAGTTCCTAGGGACATGTCATAGTGCGGTCAACTTCTCCTCCCTGCTTAAATACCTACAGAGGGTCACCCTATGGCCTTCTAAGAACCACTCGAGAGATATCGATCTTGACATCCCCAGAATGGCCCCATAAATTGAGATATCATCAGTGTATGTGCATTAACTTGTGTGTGTTTGTGTGTGTGTATTTAAAACACAATAACAAATGGATTGTAATATTGAAGTTACTTCTCATCTTGAGAAGAATATTTGCTACAGAAACACTCTCACAGTAATAGTGAGAGTGTAAACTATCTAAGAAAGGAGAAATAACTGGAGGGATCCCCCAGGAGTTAGGCTCAGTGTCCCAGGAATTACGCCCAAGGAAAGTCAATGAACTCAGTGATGGAAGATAAAACCCAGCCTAAATAAAACCCTAAATCATTTAGGTGGAACATGAGATACTCTTACAACAGTTACAAGATGTCTAAAATGCCTGGACTGGAAAATAAGGGGAACACAATGACGTGGAGCTGAGAGTGCATGGCAAAACTGATTGGATCTGGCAAAAATTATGTAAGCATACCAAGGAAACCACCAGTGGGACAAAACCCTAAGAAATCTGTATGACAACATATCATGTTGAACATAATGAGATTTATAGACAAAGGAAAGATCTCAATTATGTCACTGTCACACAGGTGATGATGAACCAGTTCCATCGTAGAGTGACTCCCTGCTGTGTTTAAGATAACCTGTCAATTCTGTCTAGTCAGTTACAAGGAAATTTGCATTAATTGCACAGATTAACTATCAGCATCATTTACTGCACAATCAAAGGCAAGGCAAAGAAATCATAGACATGTTGTTGAATGCTGATGATGTTATTGGGAGTTTTGATGGGTTTTTTTCTTAAAGGGAAATCATCGGTGACTCTCATGCATGAAGCAGATCCTTTCTCTGTGATGTTTCCTGAATAGCCACTGAGATACCAGCCCATTGAGTTGTGGTCTCTCTCTCTTTTACAAAGCAACTTCTACCTTCAGCTTGATCTCTTGCTTGAGCTTCCCTTCCGGCTACTAGGCTCCTTTTCTGATCCTGCAGATGGCTTTTGTCAGGGATTGTGATCTCTAAGTTTTTCCCCTTTCAAGAACTAATCATTCTATTAATCACAATTCTAAACTTCTGTGGGATTTTGTTTGTGACTTATGCCTTCACATGTGATACAAGCGACCTGTGTGTATAGGGTCTTCTCTCTGTTCATGTGGGGAAGGCATGGCAGCAGGAGTAGATGGCTGCTCATTCTCTGTAAGGAAATCAGTAAACAGTGGGGACCAAGTACAAGGATGTCCTGAAATATTAAGTCTTGTCCTTTCAAGGCCCCAAAGCCTCCAGCTAGGTTCAGGGTCACGACAATCTCCAAAACCCACCGAGCATGAAGTATTCAGAACCAGAAGCCTGTGTGTGCCATATCACATAAATTCATCGTGAGTATACCAATCTGTTTTTTTTTAATTCTAAATTATTTTGTCCCATCAGAACGATCTATATTACCAATTAACCAAATTTGCTGCATCTCTGTTGTCCTAGAATTGCTTTAAATTGTTGCTGGGACAGTCTTACAAACCTTCCTGTGCTGTTATGAGACCTTAAGGGGACAGCACTTATTTCAGAAATCAAAGGCAGTTGGGTTCAATCCTATGGTTAGCTGTTAGCTAGACACTGGAAGGATGGATTTGACTAAGAAAGGGAGACAGCATACATGGAGGCAGGTAACCTTTCCTTTGCAAAATGACCCACTTTGAGGCCTTACTTCAGGCTCTTCTCTTCTCCTAATCTTGGTTTTTTTATTAGTTTAGGAGAAGAATTAAAACTCCATTTACAGTATCTGTGAACCCGTATGAGTTAAGTATGTGTGACCAACTGGATGTCTGCCTGTCTGTCAACAGGGCCAGAGTTCAGGGGCATCTGATGCATAGCACAGGAATGTCAGCATCAATCTCTAGTCCACCTAACTCTACAGCATTAGAGTTGTCATGGTTGCTCATCTGATCTTCCTCATATGATCTCCATCCACAGAGATGTCTGAAAAATCCTCCCCTGAGAGTGCAAGTTCTTTACAAATGAAAGATTATACAACAGAAGACACATGGGAGATTTATATGGGCAAGCTGTTGAAAGGATAAATTGACAGAAGAAGTTTATTGATTAATTAAAGAAAAAATCCGCTTCAGCTGATAGGTTAGAACATAGGTAGGTGGAGTAAACAAAATCGAATGCCGGGAGGAAGAGGTAGTGAGCTCAGAGAAGCCATGCTCCCCTCTCCCCGGCAGATGCCATAGCTCTGCTCTCTGAGGCAGATGTCAATACAGCCAGCCACCATGTCAGACATGCTGAATTTTTCCTGGTAAGTGCAGCTCGTTATACTACACTGATTATTAGAAATGGGTTAAAATGCTGAATCTAATGGACCAGCAGTGTTTACAAGAATACAGTTTTTGTGTATTTATTTCAGGCATAACCTTCATGCGGCCTTAGTGCTGGGGACACAGCCTCGCTGCTCAAATAACTACAGAATGGCTTGCAGCCTTGTGGACAACTGAATCCACTGAAAGCCTGAGGGAAAGAGTAAAGCATGTTTTCTTGGTAGCAGCGATTTCTCGGTCTGCTCTGCTTGCTAGAAGAAAGCAAGGGCTCTCATCTAAAAGAGGCTTGCTGACTCAGCTTCAGCTGCAAAACCCTGCAGCCCTTAAGAGGTCCTGCCACAAAACATTTAACTGGTGTTGATAAAAGCCAACTCAATGCTTGCATGTTTTCAGCAGTAGCAGGAAAAAAAAACTGTGTTGTTTTAAAATGCCGGCTTTCTGGGCCATCCTGCCTGGGCAAACTCTGACTGTTTGAGGAAGGAGGGCCAGCTACAGAAAGAGGGCTTGAGTGTTGTCTGTTGCAGCCTCTTTGATGGCAAGGACCTTGAAACACTGTAGACTTGTGGCACTGAATGCGGCTCTGTTCAGTACCTCAGCCACAAGGTTGGAATGGCAGAAAGCTAAGGAATGGGCTACATCTGGCCAGCAAAGCCACGGCTTTAGTCCTACTGAGATTGCTTGGTAAATGGAAGACTCATGTGGTCAGAAAAACAGAGAGAGAAATAGAGTAAAGAGAGATTCAAAGACAAAGAAAATTTTTAAATGATTTACAGTGTGTTAAAAATATGTGCAGGCTAAAATTTGAAGTTCTTAAAGTTAAAAAAAGGAAGAGAGTTGTTGGGTGTGATAGTACACACTTGTAAACCCAACACATGGGAGGCAGAGGGAGATTGACCTCTGTACCTTCAGGGTGAGGTAGCACACGGCTTTAATCCCAGTGCCTTGAAGGCAGAGACAAACAGATCTTTGTGAGTTCAAAGTGTAGTAGCATACACCTTTAATCACAATGCCTGAAAGGCAGAGAGAGGCAGATCTCTGAGACTTCAAGGACAGACAGGTATACAGAGTTATTCCAGGTCAAAGATACAGAGAACCTGTCTCAAAAGGCAAAAAATAAAAAGGAAAAATAAACAAAATAGAGGTTAAATTGAAGCGCACAAAGATGGAAAATTCACAGCGAATTTTGATATTGTATGCTATTATGCTCTTTTTGAATCATTTGAATTTTGAGGCAGTAGCAATAGCTGCTAAAAGATGTTTCTTTATAAAAGCTGCTGAAATAATGCAACATAGATATTTTGAAAATGCCTTGACTTTGAAATTTGGATCTAAGGACATGATGCTTTGGAAAGGAGTTTCTATTTTGTTTTCACAGAGGGTAATAGTCTGTGGATGCCTCTATCCTAATATGGTAGGATGGACCACGCCCTACTTAAAGGTTACTCTGAACACCTTTAAAATATTGCTTCACTCAACTGCCAACTGAGATAAATCAATAATGATGCCACCATTCAGCAGGAAGCATTTTGGAGAGAAAAAACTGCACCCACATTCCCAAATATGGCTTATAAACGTTCTTTTACATTTAAAGTGGGATGTGATATAGATATGAATATTTGCATTAGTATAGATTTTGCTTTACTGATAGAGATTTTAGGTCAATTGTGTTATATGTATATGCATTTTTGATCTTAATTAAGGTATTGTGATTGTGTAGTTCATTTAAAAATATAATGTATATAGGTTATTAATGGATAATCATTAATAATAGTCAAGTTTGTAGTCATGTTAGTTAGATTTTCTAGCTACATAGATATATATATTTCAGTTAGATAGGCAATATTCATATCTCTCTAGACTACAAAATAGGGTATTTAATGTTTTAGTACCTTAGGGTTTTTCATGACAGTGAGACACTCTACTCTTGGCAGCACATATCTACTTCAGGAAGAAGATGGGCATGAAAGAGGATCCTTATGGAGTTTGATAGCCATTTGGGGAAGAAACTGCTCTTGCATGGATTGTTGCATAAACTGTACACAGAAAACACTCAGAGAGAGGACTATTGAACTTGCCTAAAGGTGAGATGATCTTTTTGTGTTCCTGATTCAGGAAAGGGTCAGCAAAACATTCTTCAAGACAAGCAGATAGTGACTGCCTTTGAAATTTCCTGCTTCATGGAAATGTCTGCTGGAAACTATGGGCCTGTAGGCTGAGGATGGAAACACCAACGGTACAGAGGAACTTTGGGTGACTGTCCAGGCAGCGAGATGTCTCTGTCATTTCTAGAGTTTGAAAATGGCTTACTTTTTGTTTGCTTAGGTAATACTGTATTATTCTGGAGTCTCTGATGGAGTTGAAGAATAGAGAGATAGTTATAGTTTTCCATTGTTATGATAAAAGATAAAATAGATATAAATATTGTAACTGTAATTCTTGCTTGATAACTGTTTTGTTATATGTAATTTTGCTATGTGAAAGTTAAAGATTCCGTTCTTGTTTAAACAGAAATAGGAGTAATGATGGAGTATAGGTCATTGGTTAATTAAATAAAGAAACTGTTTGGCCTGAAAGGTTAGAACATAGGTGGGTGGAATAAACATAAGAGAATGCTGGGAGGAATAGGAATTGAGCTTAGAGATGCCATGCACCTCTCCCATGGGCAGAAATGGTAGCTCTGCACTCTGAGGCAGATGGCGATACAGCCAGCCACCAGGTCAGACATGCTAAATCTTTCCTTCTAAGCGCAACTCGTGCTGCAACATACATTATTAGACATGGGTTAAGAGGCTGAAAATAATGGAGCAGGCAGTGTTAAAATGAATAGTGTTGTGTTGTTATTTTGGAGCATAACCTTACAAGGCGGCCCCATGGGGATGCAGCCCTGCTGCTCAAATTTCTACAATCAAGGGGGAAGTGGAAGAAGGGAAGAAAGAAGAGAGAGAGACAAGGAAGAATGGATGAATTCAATCATTCATTGGGAAAATGAGTGAACCAATGAATGAGGAGACCTAGTAGGAAAAAATGTGCTGCATTCCCTCAGAGAGTCAGGTCAAATTAAGGATTGACAAGGTTTTCCACTAAGGAGGAGGCTTATTCCATTTTACCTTCTTTGTGCTCCAGGCCCACCCACAAGAGTGATGATGAGGACAGGGAGAAAAAGAGGAGAGGGTGTACCAGATTTCCCTGGTACAATTTCTCAACCAAATTGTAGCCAAATCACCTGACCTGGGACAGCTGATCTACATGCTGGACCCTAACTCCCAGTTTGACAACTCTAACATTTTAACCAAGTTTGTGAAGATGAAGGAACCAAAAATAGCCCAGTTACAGGACGGCAGGTTCCTTACAGGATGGGAGTCAGACATCAGTACCATACTGGTATTTGGCGGTTTGATGGGTGTGTGTGGTCTTTGCCAGACTCCACCTAGCATCATGGATTCCCTACTTTACTGATATTATGGAGTTCGGTGCATTCATCATATGTGTGCATGTCACACACTAGTGGGCATCATATGTACATGTTTATCCTGTGTGTGGGTGAGTGTGTTCATGAGTTTTATAGCCCAAGTACTACAGAACATGATCAATGAAAGGGAACACTGTTTTCCAGATATGGCAGGGCAATTATTTAAATGAACTGACAAGGGTTGGATGGCATGGATAAGACCTATGAGAGTTCAAGGCATACCGAATCCAGGCATGACAAAGTAGGTGGCAGACAGAATTCTGGCAAAACTAAGTAGGTAGCTTGATGTCCAACTTACTGGAGAAGAGCAACTGAGCGGAGACACTTTTCACTAAGCAACATGCTCTAGTGGAGATCAAACATCCTTTGACTTACAGCCAGTACGAATTAAACCATTCATCAAATGAAACCTAATTTTCTCTGATTTTGAGTATACATTTGTGTCCCTTCCTGATTAATCTACTCTTTTTCCTCTTAAGTCCCAATACCTCACGCTGATAGCGGTCACATCTTTCCATTTGACATGGTTTTCCCTCAAGCTTCATACCGCCCCGAGATCATACAACTTTTTGTCCCCTCTCCACTGCTTCCTTGACAGTCATCTTGTCCTTTACCACACCACGCATCCCCAGTCCTTTACTCTCCAAGGGGAAAAGACCATAAATCCTGCTTTGTTTTAAGGCATGTATTTCTGTGATGCCCCATCCACCAAACACAATCCATCATTGACCAAATAACACAACATGTTAACAAATTTTTATTCTTTGAGAAAGAATAATCCATTGGAAAATATACCAGGATTCATAGAAGACCTGAGGTATCTCTGAAAAAAACACATTCCCAAAGAGAGAATTATGTCTGCCCCTCAAAATTTGAGAATTTCACTTTAACAGATCTTCACCAAATCATAGACATAGATATGGAAGTCATTATCAAACTTGATGAAATACACAGAAGGTTTGTTGGGAACTTGGCAAATAATTTTACCTATCTCTTGGGTTCCATCCTTTTTGTTGTACTGCACTCTTTTGCCCTCCAAGGAATCCCTGCCTAATTCCAATGTCACCTCTCCTGGAGGACATTCAGGCGTGATGTGGAGGTTGCCTTCAATGGAATCATCATGATGGTGGTAAAGGTACAGGACCGGATCATTCTCGTTGACAATGTAGAAACAGGTCGTTATGGTCTGCACCTCATCTGGGACCACGCCACTCCACTCTTCCTTAGAGCCTGGCATGATGTGGAGGTTGCCTTCCAGGTAGTCATCCAGGAGGTGGTAAATGTACAAGACCGGATCTTTCTTGTAGGTAATAAAAAACCAGGTCTTCATGATTGGCACCTCTTCTAGGACCATCCCGTTCCTGTCATTCTTAGAGCCATTTGTGCCCATGAATGTATGTTTCACTGCTCTCCCAACTATGGTGTTTGAGAGATGAGTGTCTGTCACCTGAGGAAATGGCACATTATTAGGCAGGATCTTCAGGTTTAAAATCCTTTCATCACTATGAAGCTCCAAGCCATAGACACAATCAATCCCATCATATTTCAACAAATAGAGAGAGGGATATGTTGGCAGTTGATCTAGAATGATGGCTTTCCAATGGGTGACTTGTTCATTGGCTTCCTTCCAGCCATGAGAAATTCTGCGGCCAACAATATTCTCCAGGGCCTCAAAAGGCTTACTAAGTTTTTGCTTCTGGAGTGATGGCCCATTTTTCTTCTGGAGAGGTGGCATGAACTCATACTAAGAGGCATTTTCATCATGGCGGGAGACTTTCTGAGATAGGCCACAGCACTCCTGTTCCTCTGTCTCTTGGCTCTGTTTCTGTGCTTGGTCTTCATAGCTGCCAATCTCTGCATAGGAAGAACGCTTCAGTTTAAATCAGACACAAAGTGGTTTCCTCCACCATAAGTGCCTGCAAGGATAAGAAGGTGAGGATGTGAGGTCAAGGCTCTATTTAGGAATAACTTTGGAGCAGGTGAAAAAGGCAGGGCTGAATAGATTTGGATACCTAAATGGAATATGTTCTTAAGAAATTAATAGGAAAATTATCAAACTCTTGTCTACAGCTCAGTATATGTGTATCAGAGACATATTCCTGCTGCAAAATGCAATTGACCTCTACTGAGAAACCTACTTCCTGACTTACTATATCAATGAGAGAGGAAGCTATGCCTATACCTAAAGTGAGAAAGAAATATCTGAACAGATGGCAAAGAATTCAAAGAACAGCCACTCCTCTCCTTACCACTCAAGCTACTGGTTAGTTGGCTGATCTATAACCACCTGCCCAAGGTCATGGCACTCCAGTCCACTGGCTCTCTCTATTGTGTCTCCTGATCCAGATGCAGGTTGATTACATAAAGATATTCTGTATCTTCATTAGAGAAGTGAGTACTGTGAGTCAAACTGCCAAAAGAAAGAAACCTTAATCTGTGCAACAGCACCTATTAGAAATAATTATCTTTTAAAACACATATGGACAAAGAGGATCTTTGCCATTTAAGTGGACTGAGGAATTGGACATTTTTAGCAAAGATAGAGTGGGGAGAATACCTGACATTAACCGTCCCCCAGCTATCAAATATAGGAGCTGGTAACGACATAAATTTTGGACCCAGAGCAGATTTGAAAGAAACCTTTCTTTGACTACAGTGGTCCTAGATGCTTCCTAAACATATTTACCAAAAGAAAATATCTTGGCTCTCTAGATTCCAACTTCTGGAAATTCGGTTGAACAGTTGTGGAGCCCAAGAGCTGAACTGACCTCCTCAGCCACCGTGAAGATAGTAAGCCCACCTTCACAGAAGACTAGTGCTTCATGTGGAACAGAGTTGCCACCCCCAACCAAAGCTTTGTGACATCAACAAGGCTCTACTTATGTCATAAAACTCCTCCTAGCCAGGTTTCTTCCCTACTAACCCCCAGATATGCAGCATACAGGTCCTAAAATGCTGCTCATACAGCCCCATGAAGACCCAAAATAAAAACCCCAATCTTCTTCCCAATTACTTGAGTCATATTTTCCAAGTAACTCAACGCCTTTATGTGTTTTTTTTTCATAAAATAACTTTTGGTTTGAGTCAACAACTCACATGAATGTTTTTTTTTCCTAGCTCCAATGTCCTCATTGGTTATTTTCTATTGATTTTTCCATTACTTCATAATAATAATTATCAAACTTTCCACTTCTCTTCCTCCTCCCACATTCTTCTTGCTCCTCAAATAAACCTCTCCACTCAAACACCAGTCCAAATAGAGGGCAGGGTACTTTGAGCTGTGGGAAGTCCAAGCCCACCCTTCATCCATCCAGATTTAGCAAGGTATGCATCCACAAATAATATGATCACTAAAAGCCAGTGTATGATATGCAGACAATTGCAAGTGCCATTATCTTTGGCTTCTCCGTCTGCCCCAATTGTCAGCCACATTCAGAGCTTCCAGTTTGATCCCATGTTCTTTCATTCCCAGGTCACTGGATTAGTTGAAATCCCCTTAGTTCAGGCACAGTGTCTCATAGTGTGGACCAAGCCCTTATATTCCTGACATCCTTGCTCTTTTTCTCCATCCATCTGCTCTTCCACTGGAGCTTGGAAGCTCCATCTAGGTTTCTGATTTTGACCCTGACTTGATCTCCATCATTTGCCAAACAAAAGTTCCATGGTGGTTTTCAAGATAGTCAGTCATCAGTCTGACTATGGGACAAGGCACACATAGTTCCTAGGGACATGTCACAGAGCGGTCAAATTCTCCTCCCTGCTTAAGTACCTAGAGAGGGTCACCCTATGGCCTTCTGAGAACCACTCGAGAGATATCGATCTTTACATCCCCAGAATGGCCCCATTAATTGAGATAACATTAGTGTATGTGCATTAACTTGTGTGTGTTTGTGTGTGTATATTTAAATCACAATAACAAATGGATTGTAACATTGAAATTTCTTCTCATCTTGAGAAGAATATTTGCTACAGAAACACTCTCACAGTAATAGTGAGAGTGTAAACTATCTAAGAAAGGAGAAATAACTGGAGGAATCCCCCAGGAGTTAGGCTCAGTGTCCCAGGAATTACGCCCAAGGAAAGTCAATGAACTCAGTGATGGAAGATAAAACCCAGCCTAAATAAAACCCTAAATCATTTAGGTGGAACATGAGATACTCTTACATCAGTTACAAGAGGTCTAAAATGCCTGGACTGGAACATAAGGGGAACACAATGACGTGGAGCTGAGAGTGCATGGCAAAACTGATTGGATCTGGCAAAAATTATGTAAGCATACCAAGGAAACCACCAGTGGGACAAAACCCTAAGAAATCTGTATGACAACATATCATGTTGAACATAATGAGATTTATAGACAAAGGAAAGATCTTAATTATGTCACTGTCACACAGGTGATGATGAACCAGTTCCATCGTAGAGTGACTCCCTGCTGTGTTTAAGATAACCTGTCAATTCTGTCTAGTCAGTTACAAGGAAATTTGCATTAATTGCACAGATTAACTATCAGCATCATTTACTGCACAATCAAAGGCAAGGCAAAGAAATCATAGACATGTTGTTGAATGCTGATGATGTTATTGGGAGTTTTGATGGGTTTTTTTCTTAAAGGGAAATCATCGGTGACTCTCATGCATGAAGCAGATCCTTTCTCTGTGATGTTTCCTGAATAGCCACTGAGATACCAGCCCATTGAGTTGTGGTCTCTCTCTCTTTTAAAAATCAACTTCTACCTTCAGCTTGATCTCTTGCTTGAGCTTCCCTTCCGGCTACTAGGCTCCTTTTCTGATCCTGCAGAGGGCTTTTGTCAGGGATTGTGATCTCTAAGTTTTTCCCCTTTCAAGGACTAATCATTCTATTAATCACAATTCTATACTGCTGTGGGAGTTTGTTTGTGACTTATGCCTTCAAATGTGATACAAGCGACCTGTGTGTATAGGGTCTTCTCTCTGTTCATGTGGGGAAGGCATGGCAGCAGGAGTAGATGGCTGCTCATTCTCTGTAAGGAAATCAGTAAACAGTGGGAACCAAGTACAAGGATGTCCTGAAATATTAAGTCTTGTCCTTTCAAGGCCCCAAAGCCTCCAGCTAGTTTCAGGGTCACGACAATCTCCAAAACCCACCGAGCATGAAGTATTCAGAACCAGAAGCCTGTGTGTGCCATATCACATATTCATCGTGAATACACCAATCTGTTTTTTTTTTTAATGCTACATCATTTTTTCCCATCAGAACGATCTATATTACCAATAAACCAAATTTGCTGCATCTTTGGTGTCCTAGAATTGCTTTAAATTGTTGCTGGGACAGTCTTACAAACCTTCCTGTGCTGTTATGAGACCTTAAGGGGACAGCATTTATTTCAGAAATCAAAGGCAGTTGGGTTCAATCCTATGGTTAGCTGTTAGCTAGACACTGGAAGGATGGATTTGACTAAGAAAGGGAGACAGCATACATGGAGGCAGGTAACCTTTCCTTTGCAAAATGACCCATTTTGAGGCCTTACTTCAGGCTCTTCTCTTCTCCTAATCTTGGTTTCTTTATTAATTTAGGAGAAGAATTAAAACTCCATTTACAGTATCTGTGAACCCGTATGAGTTAAGTATGTATGACCAATTTGATGTATGCCTGTCTGTCAACAGGGCCAGAGTTCAGGGGCATCTGATGCATAGCACAGGGATGTCAGCCATCAATCTCTGGTCCACCTAACTCTACAGCATTAGAGTTGTCATGGTTGCTCATCTGATCTTCCTCATATGATCTCCATCCACAGAGATGTCAGAAAAATCCTCCCCTGAGAGTGCAAGTTCTTTACAAATGAAAGATTATACAACAGAAGACACATGGGAGATTTATATGGGCAAGCTGTTGAAAGGATAAAGTGACAGAAGAAGTTTTTTGATTAATTAAAGAAAGAATCCGCTTCAGCTGATAGGTTAGAACATAGGTAGGTGGAGTAAACAAAATAGAATGCCGGGAGGAAGAGGTAGTGAGCTCAGAGAAGCCATGCTCCCCTCTCCCCGGCAGATGCCATAGCTCTGCTCTCTGAGGCAGATGTCGATGCAGCCAGCCACCATGTCAGACATGCTGAATTTTTCCTGGTAAGTGCACCTCGTTATACTACACTGATTATTAGAAATGGGTTAAAATGCTGAATCTAATGGGCCAGCAGTGTTTAAAAGAATACAGTTTTTGTGTATTTATTTCAGGCATAACTTTCATGCGGCCGTGGTGCTGGGGACACAGCCTCACTGCTCAAATAACTACAGAATGGCTTGCAGCCTTGTGGACAACTGAATCCACTGAAAGCCTGAGAAAGCTTGGGAAAGAGTAAAGCATGTTTTCTTGGTAGCAGCGATTTCTCGATCTGCTCTGCTTGCTAGAAGAAAGCAAGGGCTCTCATCTAAAAGAGGCTTGCTGACTCAGCTTCAGCTGCAAAACCCTGCAGCCCTTAAGAGGTCCTGCCACAAAACATTTAAATGGTGTTGATAAAAGCCAACTGAATGCTTGTATGTTTTCAGCAGTAGCAGGAAAAAAAACTGTGTTGTTTTAAAATGCCGGCTTTCTGGGCCATCCTGCCTGGGCAAACTCTGACTGTTTGAGGAAGGAGGGCCAGCTACAGAAAGAGGGCTTGAGTGTTGTCTGTTGCAGCCTCTTTGATGGCAAGGACCTTGAAACACTGTAGACTTGTGGCACTGAATGAGGCTCTGTTCGGTACCTCAGCCACAAGGTTGGAATGGCAGAAAGCTAAGGAATGGGCTACATCTGGCCAGCAAAGCCACGGCTTTAGTCCTACTGAGATTGCTTGGTAAATGAAAGACTCATGTGGTCAGAAAAACAGAGAGAGAAATAGAGTAAAGAGAGATTGAAAGACATAGAAAATTTTTAAATGATTTACAGTGTGTTAAAAATATGTGCAGGCTAAAATTTGAAGTTCTTAAAGTTAAAAAAAGGAAGAGAGTTGTTGGGTGTGGTCGTACACACCTGTAAACCCAACACATGGGAGGCAGAGGGAGATTGACCTCTGTACCTTCAAGGTGAGGTAGCACACGCCTTTAATCCCAGTGCCTTGAAGGCAGAGACAAACAGATCTTTGTGAGTTCAAAGTGTAGTAGCATACACCTTTAATGCCAATGCCTGAAAGGCAGAGAGAGGCAGATCTCTGAGACTACAAGGACAGACAGGTATACAGAGTTATTCCAGGTCAAAGATACAGAGAACCTGTCTCAAAAGGCAAAAAATAAAAAGGAAAAATAAACAAAATAGAGGTTAAATTGAAGCGCACAAAGATGGAAAATTCACAGCGAATTTTGATATTGTATGCTATTATGCTCTTTTTGAATCATTTGAATTTTGAGGCAGTAGCAATAGCTGCTAAAAGGTGTTTCTTTATAAAAGCTGCTGAAATAATCCAACATAGATATTTTGAAAATGCCTTGACTTTGAAATTTGGATCTAAGGACATGATGCTTTGGAAAGGAGTTTCTATTTTGTTTTCACAGAGGGTGATAGTCTGTGGATGCCTCTATCCTAATATGGTAGGATGGACCACGCCCTACTTAAAGGTTGCTGTGAACACCTTTAAAAAATTGCTTCACTCAACTGCCAACTGAGATAAATCAATAATGATGCCACCATTCAGCAGGAAGCATTTTAGAGAGAAAAAACTGCACCCACGTTCCCAAATATGGCTTATGAACGTTCTTTTACATTTAAAGTGGGATGTGATATAGATATGAATATTTGCATTAGTATAGATTTTGCTTTACTGATAGAGATTTTAGGTCAATTGTGTTATATGTATATGCATTTTTGATCTTAATTAAGGTATTGTGATTGTGTAGTTCATTTAAAAATATAATGTATATAGGTTATTAATGGATAATCATTAATAATAGTCAAGTTTGTAGTCATGTTAGTTAGATTTTCTAGCTACATATATATATATACATATATATATATGTATATATATATATTTCAGTTAGATAGCCATTATTCATATATCTCTAGACTACAAAATATGCTATTTAATGTTTTAGTACCTTAGGGTTTTTCATGACAGTGAGACACTCTACTCTTGGCAGCACATATCTACTTCAGGAAGAAGATGGGCATCAAAGAGGATCCTTATGGAGTTTGATAGCCATTTAGGGAAGAAACTGCTCTTGCCTGGATTGTTGCATAAACTGTACACAGAAAACACTCAGAGAGAGGACTACTGAACTTGCCTAAAGATTAGATGATCTTTTCGTGTTCCTGAATCAGGAAAAGGTCAGCCACACATTCTTCAAGACAAGCAGATAGTGACTGCCTTTGAAATTTCCTGCTTCATGGAAATGTCTGCTGGAAACTATAGGCCTGTAGGCTGAGGATGGAAACACCAACGGTACAGAGGAACTTTGGGTGACTGTCCAGGCAGCGAGATGTCTCTGTCATTTCTAGAGTTTGAAAATGGATTACTTTTTGTTTGCTTAGGTAATACTGTATTATTCTGGAGTCTCTGATGGAGTTGAAGAATAGAGAGATAGTTATAGTTTTCCATTGTTATGATAAAAGATAAAATAGATATAAATATTGTAACTGTAATTCTTGCTTGATAACTGTTTTGTTATATGTAATTTTGCTATGATAAAGTTAATGATTCCGTTCTTGTTTAAACAGAAATAGGAGTAATGATGGAGTATAGGTCATTGGTTAATTAAATAAAGAAACTGTTTGGCCTGAAAGGTTAGAACATAGGTGGGTGGAATAAACATAAGAGAATGCTGGGAGGAATAGGAATTGAGCTTAGAGATGCCATGCACCTCTGCCATGGGCAGAAATGGTAGCTCTGCACTCTGAGGCAGATGGCGATACAGCCAGCCACCAGGTCAGACATGCGAAATCTTTCCTTCTAAGCGCACCTCGTGCTGCAACATACATTATTAGACATGGGTTAAGAGGCTGAAAATAATGGGGCAGGCAGTGTTGAAATGAATAGTTTTGTGTTGTTATTTTGGAGCATAACCTTACAAGGCGGCCCCATGGGGATGCAGCCCTGCTGCTCAAATTTCTACAATCAAGGGGGAAATGGAAGAAGGGAAGAAAGAAGAGAGAGAGACAAGGAAGAATGGATGAATTCAATCATTCATTGGAAAAATGAGTGAACCAATGAATGAGGAGACCTAGAAGGAAAAAATGTGCTGCATTCCCTCAGAGAGTCAGGTCAAATTAAGGATTGACAAGGTTTTCCACTAAGGAGGAGGCTTATTCCATTTTACCTTCTTTGTGCTCCAGGCCCACCCACAAGAGTGATGATGAGGACAGGGAGAAGAAGAGGAGAGGGTGTACCAGAATTCCCTGGTACAATTTCTCACCCAAATTGTAGCCAAATCACCTGACCTGGGACAGCTGATCTACATGCTGGACCCTAACTCCCAGTTTGACAACTCTAACATTTTAACCAAGTTTGTGAAGATGAAGGAACCAAAAACAGCCCAGTTACAGGACGGCAGGTTCCTTACAGGATGGGAGTCAGACATCAGTACCATACTGGTATTTGGCGGTTTGATGGGTGTGTGGGGTCTTTGCCAGACTCCACCTAGCATCATGGATATCCTACTTTACTGATATTATGGAGTTCGGTGCATTCATCATATGTGTGCATGTCACACACTAGTGGGCATCATATGTACATGTTTATCCTGTGTGTGGGTGAGTGTGTTCATGAGTTTTATAGCCCAAGTACTACAGAACATGATCAATGAAAGGGAACACTGTTTTCCAGATATGGCAGGGCAATTATTTAAATGAACTGACAAGGGTTGGATGGCATGGATAAGACCTATGAGAGTTCAAGGCATACCGAATCCAGGCATGACAAAGTAGGTGGCAGACAGAATTCTGGCAAAACTAAGTAGGTAGCTTGATGTCCAACTTACTGGAGAAGAGCAACTGAGCGGAGACACTTTTCACTAAGCAACATGCTCTAGTGGAGATCAAACATCCTTTGACTTACAGCCAGTACGAATTAAACCATTCATTAAATGAAACCTATTTTCTCTGATTTTGAGTATACATTTGTGTCCCTTCCTGATTAATCTACTCTTTATCCTCTTAAGTCCCAATACCTCACGCTGATAGCGGTCACATCTTTCCATTTGACATGGTTTTCCCTCAAGCTTCATACCGCCCCGAGATCATACAACTTTTTGTCCCCTCTCCACTGCTTCCTTAACAGCCATCTTGTCCTTTACCACACCACGCATCCCCAGTCCTTTACTCTCCAAGGGGAAAAGACCATAAATCCTGCTTTGTTTTGAGGCATGTATTTCTGTGATGCCCCATCCACCAAACACAATCCATCATTGACCAAATAACACAACATGTTAACAAATTTTTATTCTTTGAGAAAGAATAATCCATTGGAAAAGATACCAGGATTCATAGATGACCTGAGGTATCTCTGAAAAAACACATTCCCAAAGAGAGAATTAAGTCTGCCCCTCAAAATTTGAGAATTTCACTTTAACAGATCTTCACCAAATCATAGACATAGATATGGAAGTCATTATCAAACTTGATGAAATACACAGAAGGTTTGTTGGGAACTTGGCAAATAATTTTACCTATCTCTTGGTTTCCATCTTTTTTGTTGTACTGCACTCTTTTGCCCTCCAAGGAATCCCTGCCTAATTCCAAAGTCACCTCTCCTGGAGGACATTCAGGCGTGATGTGGAGGTTGCCTTCAATGGAATCATCATGATGGTGGTAAAGGTACAGGACCGGATCATTCTCGTTGACAATGTAGAAACAGGTCGTTATGGTCTGCACCTCATCTGGGACCACGCCACTCCACTCTTCGTTAGATCCTGGCATGATGTGGAGGTTGCCTTCCAGGTAGTCATCCAGGAGGTGGTAAATGTACAAGACCGGATCTTTCTTGTAGGTAATATAAAACCAGGTCTTCATGATTGGCAGCTCTTCTAGGACCATCCCGTTCCAGTCATTCTTAGAGCCATTTGTGCCCATGAATGTATGTTTCACGGCTCTCCCAACTATGGTGTTTGAGAGATGAGTGTCTGTCACCTGAGGAAATGGCACATTATTAGGCAGGATCTTCAGGTTTAAAATCCTTTCATCACTATGAAGCTCCAAGCCATAGACACAATCAATCCCATCATATTTCAACAAATAGAGAGAGGGATATGTTGGCAGTTTATCTAGAATGATGGCTTTCCAATGGGTGACTGGTTCATTGGCTTCCTTCCAGCCATGAGAAATTCTGCGGCCAACAATATTCTCCAGGGCCTCAAAAGGCTTACTAAGTTTTTGCTTCTGGAGCGATGGCCCATTCTTCTTCTGGAGATGTGGCATGCAACTCATACTAAGAGGCATCTTCATCATGGCGGGAGACTTTCTGAGATAGGCCACAGCACTCCTGTTCCTCTGTCTCTTGGCTCTGTTTCTGTGCTTGGGCTTCATAGCTGCCAATCTCTGCATAGGAAGAACTCTTCAGTTTAAATCAGACACAAAGTGGTTTCCTCCACCATAAGTGCCTGCAAGGATAAGAAGGTGAGGATGTGAGGTCAAGGCTCTTTTTAGGAATAACTTTGGAGCAGGTGAAAAAGGCAGGGCTGAATAGATTTGGATACCTAAATGGAATATGTTCTTAAGAAATTAATAGGAAAATTATCAAACTCTTGTCTACAGCTCAGTATATGTGTATCAGAGACATATTCCTGCTGCAAAATGCAATTGACCTCTACTGAGAAACCTACTTCCTGACTTACTATATCAATGAGAGAGGAAGCTATGCCTATACCTAAAGTGAGAAAGAAATATCTGAACAGATGGCAAAGAATTCAAAGAACAGCCACTCCTCTCCTTACCACTCAAGCTACTGGTTAGTTGGCTGATCTATAACCACCTGCCCAAGGTCATGGCACTCCAGTCCACTGGCTCTCTCTATTGTGTCTCCTGATCCAGATGCAGGTTGATTACATAAAGATATTCTGTATCTTCTTTAGAGAAGTGAGTACTGTGAGTCAAACTGCCAAAAGAAAGAAACACTAATCTGTGCAACAGCACCTATTAGAAATAATTATCTTTTAAAACACATATGGACAAAGAGGATCTTTGCCATTTAAGTGGACTGAGGAATTGGACATTTTTAGAAAAGATAGAGTGGGGAGAATACCCGACATTAACCGTCCCCCAGCTATCAAATATAGGAGCTGTTAACGACATAAATTTTGGACCCAGAGCAGATTTGAAAGAAACCTTTCTTTCACTACAGTGGTCCTAATTGCTTCCTAAACATATTTACCAAAAGAAAATATCTTGGCTCTCTAGATTCCAACTTCTGGAAATTCGGTTGAACAGTTGTGGAGCCCAAGAGCTGAACAGACCTCCTCAGCCACCGTGAAGATAGTAAGCCCACCTTCACAGAAGTCTAGTGCTTCATGTGGAACAGAGTTGCCACCCCCAACCAAAGCTTTGTGACATCATCAAGGCTCTACTTATGTCATAAAACTCCTCCTAGCCAGGTTTCTTCCCTACTAACCCCCAGAAATATCCAGCATACAGGTCCTAAAATGCTGCTCATACAGCCCCATGAAGACCCAAAATAAAAACCCCAATCTTCTTCCCAATTACTTGAGTCATATTTTCCAAGTAACTCAACGCCTTTATGTTTTTTTTTTTTCTGTAAAATAATTTTTGTCTGAGTCAACAACTCACATGAATGTTTTTTTTTCCTAGCTCCAATGTCCTCATTGGTTATTTTCTATTGATTTTTCCATTACTTCATAATAATAATTATCAAACTTTCCACATCTCTTCCTCCTCCCACATTCTTCTTGCTCTGCAAATAAACCTCTCCACTCAAACACCAGTCCAAATAGAGGGCAGGGTACTTTGAGCTGTGGGAAGTCCAAGCCCCCCTTTATCCATCTAGATTTAGCAAGGTATGCATCCACAAATAATATGATCACAAAAAGCCAGTGTATGATATGCAGACATTTGCAAGTGCCATTATCTTTGGCTTCTCCGTCTGCCCCAATTGTCAGCCACATTCAGAGCTTCCAGTTTGATCCCATGTTCTTTCATTCCCAGGTCACTGGATTAGTTGAAATCCCCTTAGTTCAGGCACAGTGTCTCATAGTGTGGACCAAGCCCATATATTCCTGACATCCTTGCTCTTTTTCTCCATCCATCTGCTCTTCCACTGGAGCTTGGAAGCTCCATCTAGATTTCTGATTTTGACCCTGACTTGATCTCCATCATTTGCCAAACAAAAGTTCCATGGTGGTTTTCAAGATAGTCAGTCATCAGTCTGACTATGGGACAAGGCACACATAGTTCCTAGGGACATGTCACAGAGCGGTCAACTTCTCCTCCCTGCTTAAGTACCTAGAGAGGGTCACCCTATGGCCTTCTGAGAACCACTCGAGAGATATCGATCTTGACATCCCCAGAATGGCCCCATTAATTGAGATAACATTAGTGTATGTGCATTAACTTGTGTGTGTTTGTGTGTGTGTATTTAAATCACAATAACAAATGGATTGTAATATTGAAATTTCTTCTCATCTTGAGAAGAATATTTGCTACAGAAACACTCTCACAGTAATAGTGAGAGTGTAAACTATCTAAGAAAGGAGAAATAACTGGAGGAATCCCCCAGGAGTTAGGCTCAGTGTCCCAGGAGTTACGCCCAAGGAAAGTCAATGAACTCAGTGATGGATGATAAAACCCAGCCTAAATAAAACCCTAAATCATTTAGGTGGAACATGAGATACTCTTACATCAGTTACAGGAGGTCTAAAATGCCTGGACTGGAACATAAGGGGAACACAATGACGTGGAGCTGAGAGTGCATGGCAAAACTGATTGGATCTGGCAAAAATTATGTAAGCATACCAAGGAAACCACCAGTGGGACAAAACCCTAAGAAATCTGTATGACAACATATCATGTTGAACATAATGAGATTTATAGACAAAGGAAAGATCTTAATTATGTCACTGTCACACAGGTGATGATGAACCAGTTCCATCGTAGAGTGACTCCCTGCTGTGTTTAAGATAACCTGTCAATTCTGTCTAGTCAGTTACAAGGAAATTTGCATTAATTGCACAGATTAACTATCAGCATCATTTACTGCACAATCAAAGGCAAGGCAAAGAAATCATAGACATGTTGTTGAATGCTGATGATGTTATTGGGAGTTTTGATGGTTTTTTTCTTAAAGGGAAATCATCGGTGACTCTCATGCATGAAGCAGATCCTTTCTCTGTGATGTTTCCTGAATAGCCACTGAGATACCAGCCCATTGAGTTGTGGTCTCTCTCTCTTTTAAAAAGCAACTTCTACCTTCAGCTTGATCTCTTGCTTGAGCTTCCCTTCCGGCTACTAGGCTCCTTTTCTGATCCTGCAGAGGGCTTATGTAAGGGATTGTGATCTCTAAGTTTTTCCCCTTTCAAGAACTAATCATTCTATTAATCACAATTCTAAACTGCTGTGGGAGTTTGTTTGTGACTTATGCCTTCACATGTGATACAAGCGACCTGTGTGTATAGGGTCTTCTCTCTGTTCATGTGGGGAAGGCATGGCAGCAGGAGTAGATGGCTGCTCATTCTCTGTAAGGAAATCAGTAAACAGTGGGAACCAAGTACAAGGATGTCCTGAAATATTAAGTCTTGTCCTTTCAAGGCCCCAAAGCCTCCAGCTAGTTTCAGGGTCACGACAATCTCCAAATCCCACCGAGCATGAAGTATTCAGAACCAGAAGCCTGTGTGTGCCATATCACATATTCATTGTGAGTACACCAATCTGTTTTTTTTTTAATGCTACATCATTTTTTCCCATCAGAACGATCTATATTACCAATAAACCAAATTTGCTGCATCTTTGGTGTCCTAGAATTGCTTTAAATTGTTGCTGGGACAGTCTTACAAACCTTCCTGTGCTGTTATGAGACCTTAAGGAGACAGCACTTATTTTAGAAATCAAAGGCAGTTGGGTTCAATCCTATGGTTAGCTGTTAGCTAGACACTGGAAGGATGGATTTGACTAAGAAAGGGAGACAGCATACATGGAGGCAGGTAACCTTTCCTTTGCAAAATGACCCATTTTGAGGCCTTACTTCAGGCTCTTCTCTTCTCCTAATCTTGGTTTTTTTATTAGTTTAGGAGAAGAATTAAAACTCCATTTACAGTATCTGTGAACCTGAATGAGTTAAGTATGTGTGACCAACTTGATGTCTGCCTGTCTGTCAACAGGGCCAGAGTTCAGGGGCATCTGATGCATAGCACAGGGATGTCAGCCATCAATCTCTGGTCCACCTAACTCTACAGCATTAGAGTTGTCATGGTTGCTCATCAGATCTTCCTCATATGATCTCCATCCACAGAGATGTCAGAAAAATCCTCCCCTGAGAGTGCAAGTTCTTTACAAATGAAAGATTATACAACAGAAGACACATGGGAGATTTATATGGGCAAGCTGTTGAAAGGATAAAGTGACAGAAGAAGTTTTTTGATTAATTAAAGAAAGAATCCTATTCAGCTGATAGGTTAGAACATAGGTAGGTGGAGTAAACAAAATAGAATGCCGGGAGGAAGAGGTAGTGAGCTCAGAGAAGCCATGCTCCCCTCTCCCCGGCAGATGCCATAGCTCTGCTCTCTGAGGCAGATGTCGATGCAGCCAGCCACCATGTCAGACATGCTGAATTATTCCTGGTAAGTGCACCTCGTTATACTACACTGATTATTAGAAATGGGTTAAAATGCTGAATCTAATGGGCCAGCAGTGTATAAAAGAATACAGTTTTTTTGTATTTATTTCAGGCATAACTTTCATGCGGCCGTGGTGCTGGGGACACAGCCTCGCTGCTCAAATAACTACAGAATGGCTTGCAGCCTTGTGGACAACTGAATCTACTGAAAGCCTGAAAAAGCCTGGGAAAGAGTAAAGCATGTTTTCTTGGTAGCAGCGATTTCTCGATCTGTTCTGCTTGCTAGAAGAAAGCAAGGGCTCTCATCTAAAATAGGCTTGCTGACTCAGCTTCAGCTGCAAAACCCTGCAGCCCTTAAGAGGTCCTGCCACAAAACATTTAAATGGTGTTGATAAAAGCCAACTGAATGCTTGTATGTTTTCAGCAGTAGCAGGAAAAAAAACTGTGTTGTTTTAAAATGCCGGCTTTCTGGGCCATCCTGCCTGGGCAAACTCTGACTGTTTGAGGAAGGAGGGCCAGCTACAGAAAGAGGGCTTGAGTGTTGTCTGTTGCAGCCTCTTTGATGGCAAGGACCTTGAAACACTGTAGACTTGTGGCACTGAATGCGGCTCTGTTCGGTACCTCAGCCACAAGGTTGGAATGGCAGAAAGCTAAGGAATGGGCTACATCTGGCCAGCAAAGCCACGGCTTTAGTCCTACTGAGATTGCTTGGTAAATGAAAGACTCATGTGGTCAGAAAAACAGAGAGAGAAATAGAGTAAAGAGAGATTCAAAGACAAAGAAAATTTTTAAATGATTTACAGTGTGTTAAAAATATGTGCAGGCTAAAATTTGAAGTTCTTAAAGTTAAAAAAAGGAAGAGAGTTGTTGAGTGTGGTCGTACACACCTGTAAACCCAACACATGGGAGGCAGAGGGAGATTGACCTCTGTACCTTCAAGGTGAGGTAGCACACGCCTTTAATCCCAGTGCCTTGAAGGCAGAGACAAACAGATCTTTGTGAGTTCAAAGTGTAGTAGCATACACCTTTAATCCCAATGCCTGAAAGGCAGAGAGAGGCAGATCTCTGAGACTACAAGGACAGACAGGTATACAGAGTTATTCCAGGTCAAAGATACAGAGAACCTGTCTCAAAAGCCAAAAAATAAAAAGGAAAAATAAACAAAGTAGAGGTTAAATTGAAGCGCACAAAGATGGAAAATTCACAGCGAATTTTGATATTGTATGCTATTATGCTCTTTTTGAATCATTTGAATTTTGAGGCAGTAGCAATAGCTGCTAAAAGATGTTTCTTTATAAAAGCTGCTGAAATAATCCAACATAGATATTTTGAAAATGCCTTGACTTTGAAATTTGGATCTAAGGACATGATGCTTTGGAAAGGTGTTTCTATTTTGTTTTCACAGAGGGTGATAGTCTGTGGATGCCTCTATCCTAATATGGTAGGATGGACCACGCCCTACTTAAAGGTTGCTGTGAACACCTTTAAAAAGTTGCTTCACTCAACTGCCAACTGAGATAAATCAATAATGATGCCACCATTCAGCAGGAATCATTTCGGAGAGAAAAAACTGCACCCACGTTCCCAAATATGGCTTATGAACGTTCTTTTACATTTAAAGTGGGATGTGATATAGATATGAATATTTGCATTAGTATAGATTTTGCTTTACTGATAGAAATTTTAGGTCAATTTTGTTACATGTATATGTATTTTTGATCTTAATTAAGGTATTGTGATTGTGTAGTTCATTTAAAAATATAATGTATATAGGTTATTAATGGATAATCATTAATAATAGTCAAGTTTGTAGTCATGTTAGTTAGATTTTCTAGCTACATATATATATATATATATATATATATATATATATATATATATATATATATATATATATATATATTTCAGTTAGATAGGCATTATTCATGTCTCTCTAGACTACAAAATAGGGTATTTAATGTTTTAGTACCTTAGGGTTTTTCATGACAGTGAGACACTCTACTCTTGGCAGCACATATCTACTTCAGGAAGAAGATGGGCATCAAAAAGGATCCTTATGGAGTTTGATAGCCATTTGGGGAAGAAACTGCTCTTGCCTGGATTGTTGCATAAACTGTACACAGAAAACACTCAGAGAGAGGACTACTGAACTTGCCTAAAGGCGAGATGATCTTTTCGTGTTCCTGATTCAGGAAAGGGTCAGCAAAACATTCTTCAAGACAAGCAGATAGTGACTGCCTTTGAAATTTCCTGCTTCATGGAAATGTCTGCTGGAAACTATGGGCCTGTAGGCTAAGGATGGAAACACCAACGGTACAGAGGAACTTTGGGTGACTGTCCAGGCAGCACGATGTCTTTGTCATTTCTAGAGTTTGAAAATGGCTTACTTTTTGTTTGCTTAGGCAATACTGTATTATTCTGGAGTCTCTGATGGAGTTGAAGATTAGATAGATAGTTATAGTTTTCCATTGCTATGATAAAAGATAAAATAGATATAAATATTGTAACTGTAATTCTTGCTTGATAACAGTTTTGTTCTACGTCATTTTGCTATGATAAAGTTAATGATTCCGTTCTTGTTTAAACAGAAATAGGAGTAATGATGGAGTATAGGTCATTGGTTAATTAAATAAAGAAAATGTTTGTCCTGAAAGGGTAGAACATAGGTGGGTGGAATAAACATAAGAGAATGCTGGGAGGAATAGGAATTGAGCTTAAAGATGCCATGCAACTCTGCCATGGGCAGAAATGGTAGCTCTGCACTCTGAGGCAGATGGCGATACAGCCAGCCACCAGGTCAGACATGCTAAATCTTTCCTTCTAAGCGCACCTCGTGCTGCAACATACATTATTAGATATTGGTTAAGAGGCTGAAAATAATGGGGCAGGCAGTGTTGAAATGAATAGTTTTGTGTTGTTATTTCGGAGCATGACCTTACAAGGCGGCCCCATGGGGATGCAGCCCTGCTGCTAAAATTTCTACAATCAAGGGGGAAATGGAAGAAGGGAAGAAAGAAGAGAGAGAGACAAGGAAGAATGGATGAATTCAATCATTAATTGGAAAAATGAGTGAACCAATGAATGAGGAGTCCTCGCAGGAAAAAATGTGCTGCATTCCCTCAGAGAGTCAGGTCAAATTAAGGATTGACAAGGTTTTCCGCTAAGGAGGAGGCTTATTCCATTTTACCTTCTTTGTGCTCCAGGCCCACCCACAAGAGTGATGATGAGGACAGGGAGAAGAAGAGGAGAGGGTGTACCAGAATTCCCTGGTACAATTTCTCACCCAAATTGTAGCCAAATCACCTGACCTGGGACTGCTGATCTGCATGCTGGACCCTAACTCCCAGTTTGACAACTCTAACATTTTAACCAAGTTTGTGAAGATGAAGGAACTAAAAAGAGCCCAGTTACAGGATGGCAGGTTCCTTACAGGATGGGAGTCAGACATCAGTACCATACTGGTATTTGGCGGTTTGATGGGTGTGTGTGGTCTTTGCCAGACTCCACCTAGCATCATGGATTCCCTACTTTACTGATGTTTTGGAGTTTGGTGCACTCATCATATGTGTGCATGTCACACACTTGTGGGTATCATATGTACATGTTTATCCTCTGTGCGGGTGAGTGTGTTCATGAGTTTTATAGCCCAAGTACTACAGAACATGATCAATGAAAGGGAACACTGTTTTCCAGATATGGCAGGGCAATTATTTAAATGAACTGACAAGGGTTGGATGGCATGGATAAGACCTATGAGAGTTCAAGGCATACCGAATCCAGGCATGACAAAGTAGGTGGCAGACAGAATTCTGGCAAAACTAAGTAGGTAGCTTGATGTCCAACTTACTGGAGAAGAGCAACTGAGCTTAGACACTTTCAACTAAGCAACATGCTCTAGTGGAGATCAAACATCCTTTGACTTACACCCAGTACGAATTAAACCATTCATCAAATGAAACCTAATTTTCTCTGATTTTGAGTATACATTTGTGTCCCTTCCTGATTAATCTACTCTTTATCCTCTTAAGTCCCAATACCTCAAGCTGATATCGGTCACATCTTTCCATTTGACATGGTTTTCCCTCAAGCTTCATACCGCCCCGAGATCATACAGATTTTTGTCCCCTTTCCACTGCTTCCTTGACAGCCATCTTGTCCTTTACCACACCTCGCATCCCCAGTCCTTTACTCTCCAAGGGGAAAAGACCATAAATCCTGCTTTGTTTTGAGGCATGTATTTCTGTGATGCCCCATCCACCAAACACAATCCATCATTGACCAAATAACACAACATGTTAACAAATTTTTATTCTTTGAGAAAGAATAATAGCATTGGACAAGATACCAGGATTCATAGAAGACCTGAGGTATCTCTGAAAAAACACATTCCCAAAGAGAGAATTAAGTCTGCCCCTCAAAATTTGAGAATTTCACTTTAACAGATCTTCACCAAATCATAGACACAGATATGGAAGTCATAATCAAACTTGATGAAATACACAGAAGGTTTGTTGGGAACTTGGCAAATAATTTTACCTATCTCTTGGGTTCCATCTATTTTGTTGTACTGCACTCTTTTGCCCTCCAAGGAATCCCTGCCTAATTCCAAAGTTACCTCTACCTGAGGACATCCAGGCGTGATGTGGAGTTTGCCTTCAATGGAATCATCATGATGGTGGTAAAGGTACAGGACCGGATCATTCTCGTTGACAATGTAGAAACAGGTCGTTATGGTCTGCACCTCATCTGGGACCACGCCACTCCACTCTTCCTTAGAGCCTGGCATGATGTGGAGGTTGCCTTCCAGGTAGTCATCCAGGAGGTGGTAAATGTACAAGACCGGATCTTTCTTGTAGGTAATATAAAACCAGGTCTTCATGATTGGCAGCTCTTCTAGGACCATCCCGTTCCAGTCATTCTTAGAGCCATTTGTGCCCATGAATGTATGTTTCACTGATCTCCCAACTATGGTGTTTGAGAGATGAGTGTCTGTCACCTGAGGAAATGGCACATTAGGCTGGATCTTCAGGTTTAAAATCCTTTCATCACTATGAAGCTCCAAGCCATAGACACAATCAATCCCATCATATTTCAACAAATAGAGAGAGGGATATGTTGGCAGTTGATCTAGAATGATGGCTTTCCAATGGGTGACTGGTTCATTGGCTTCCTTCCAGCCATGAGAAATTCTGCGGCCAACAATATTCTCCAGGGCCTCAAAAGGCTTACTAAGTTTTTGCTTCTGGAGCGATGGCCCATTCTTCTTCTGGAGAGGTGGCATGCAACTCATACTAAGAGGCATCTTCATCATGGCGGGAGACTTTCTGAGATAGGCCACAGCACTCCTGTTCCACTGTCTCTTGGCTCTGTTTCTGTGCTTGGGCTTCATAGCTGCCAATCTCTGCATAGGAAGAACTCTTCAGTTTAAATCAGACACAAAGTGGTTTCCTCCACCATAAGTGCCTGCAAGGATAAGAAGGTGAGGATGTGAGGTCAAGGCTCTTTTTAGGAATAACTTTGGAGCAGGTGAAAAAGGCAGGGCTGAATAGATTTGGATACCTAAATGTAATATGTTCTTAAGAAATTAATAGGAAAATTATCAAACTCTTGTCTACAGCTCAGTATATGTGTATCAGAGACATATTCCTGCTGCAAAATGCAATTGACCTCTACTGAGAAACCTACTTCCTGACTTACTATATCAATGAGAGAGGAAGCTATGCCTATACCTAAAGTGAGAAAGAAATATCTGAACAGATGGCAAAGAATTCAAAGAACAGCCACTCCTCTCCTTACCACTCAAGCTACTGGTTAGTTGGCTGATCTATAACCACCTGCTCAGGTCATGGCACTCCATTCCACTGGCTCTCTCTATTGTGTCTCCTGATCCAGATCCAGGTTGATTACATAAAGATATTCTGTATCTTCATTAGAGAAGTGAATACTGTGAGTCAAACTGCCAAAAGAAAGAAACACTAATCTGTGCAACAGCACCTATTAGAAATAATTATCTTTTAAAACACATATGGACAAAGAGGATCTTTGCCATTTAAGTGGACTGAGGAATTGGACATTTTTAGCAAAGATAGAGTGGGGAGACTACCCGACATTAACCGTCCCCCAGCTATCAAATATAGGAGCTGTTAACGACATAAATTTTGGACCCAGAGCAGATTTGAAAGAAACCTTTCTTTGACTACAGAGGTCCTAGTTGCTTCCTAAACATATTTACCAAAAGAAAATATCTTGGCTCTCTAGATTCCAACTTCTGGAAATTCAGTTGAACAGTTGTGGAGCCCAAGAGCTGAACTGACCTACTCAGCCACCGTGAAGATAGTAAGCCCACCTTCACAGAAGTCTAGTGCTTCATGTGGAACAGAGTTGCCACACCAACCAAAGCTTTGTGACTTCATCAAGGCTCTACTTATGTCATAAAACTCCTCCTAGCCAGGTTTCTTCCCTACTAACCCCCAGAAATATCCAGCATACAGGTCCTAAAATGCTGCTCATACAGCCCCGTGAAGACCCAAAATAAAAACCCCAATCTTCTTCCCAATTACTTGAGTCATATTTTCCAAGTAACTCAACCCCTTTATGTGTTTTTTTTCTGTAAAATAATTTTTGGTCTGAGTCAACAACTCACATGAATGTTTTTTTTTCCTAGCTCCAATGTCCTCATTGGTTATTTTCTATTGATTTTTCCATTACTTCATAATAATAATTATCAAACTTTCCTCTTCTCTTCCTCCTCCCACATTCTTCTTGCTCCGCAAATAAACCTCTCCACTCAAACATCAGTCCAAATAGAGGGCAGGGTACTTTGAGCTGTGGGAAGTCCAAGCCCACCCTTCATCCATCCAGATTTAGCAAGGTATGCATCCACAAAAAATACGATCACAAAAAGCCAGTGTATGATATGCAGACAATTGCAAGTGCCATTATCTTTGGCTTCTCCGTCTGCCCCAATTGTCAGCCACATTCAGAGCTTCCAGTTTGATCCCATGTTCTTTCATTCTCAGGTCACTGGATTAGTTGAAATCCCCTTAGTTCAGGCACAGTGTCTCATAGTGTGGACCAAGCCCTTATATTCCTGACATCCTTGCTCTTTTTCTCCATCCATCTGCTCTTCCACTGGTGCTTGGAAGCTTCATCTAGGTTTCTGATTTTGACCCTGACTTGATCTCCATCATTTGCCAAACAAAAGTTCCATGGTGGTTTTCAAGATAGTCAGTCATCAGTCTGACTATAAGGCAAGGCACACATAGTTCCTAGGGACATGTCACTGTGCGGTCAACTTCTCCTCCCTGCTTAAGTACCTAGAGAGGGTCACCCTATGGCCTTCTGAGAAGCACTCGAGAGATATCGATCTTGACATCCCCAGAATGGCCCCATAAATTGAGATATCATCAGTGTATGTGCATTAACTTGTGTGTGTTTGTATGTGTGTATTTGAATCACAATAACAAATGGATTGTAATATTGAAGTTTCTTCTCATCTTGAGAAGAATATTTGCTACAGAAACACTCTCACAGTAATAGTGAGAGTGTAACTATCTAAGAAAGGAGAAATAACTGGAGGAATCCCCAGGAGTTAGGCTCAGTGTCCCAGGAATTACGCCCAAGGAAAGTCAATGAACTCAGTGATGGAAGATAAAACCCAGCCTAAATAAAACCCTAAATCATTTATGTGGAACATGAGATACTCTTACAACAGTTACAAGATGTCTAAAATGCCTGGACTGGAACATAAGGGGAACACAATGACGTGGAGCTGAGAGTGCATGGCAAAACTGATTGGATCTGGCAAAAATTATGTAAGCATACCAAGGAAACCACCAGTGGGACAAAACCCTAAGAAATCTGTATGACAACATATCATGTTGAACATAATGAGATTTATAGACAAAGGAAAGATCTTAATTATGTCACTGTCACACAGGTGATGATGAACCAGTTCCATCGTAGAGTGACTCCCTGCTGTGTTTAAGATAACCTGTCAATTCTGTCTAGTCAGTTACAAGGAAATTTGCATTAAGTGCACAGATTAACTATCAGCATCATTTACTGCACATTCAAAGGCAAGGCAAAGAAATCATAGACATGTTGTTGAATGCTGATGATGTTATTGGGAGTTTTGATGGGTTTTTTTTCTAAGGGAAATCATCGGTGACTCTCATGCATGAAGCAGATCCTTTCTATGTGATGTTTCCTGAATAGCCACTGAGATACCAGCCCATTGAGTTGTGGTCTCTCTCTCTTTTAAAAAGCAACTTGTACCTTCAGCTTGATCTCTTGCTTGAGCTTCCCTTCTGGCTACTAGGCTCCTTTTCTGATCCTGAAGAGGGCTTTTGTAAGGGAGTGTGATCTTTAAGTTTTTCCCCTTTCAAGAACTAATCATTCTATTAATCACAATTCTAAACTGCTGTGGGAGTTTGTTTGTGACTTATGCCTTCATATGTTATACAAGCGACCTGTGTGTATAGGGTTTTCTCTATGTTCATGTGGGGGAGGCATGGCAGCAGGAGTAGATGGCTGCTCATTCTCTGTAAGGAAATCACTAAACAGTGGGCACCAAGTACAAGGATGTCCTGAAATATTAAGTCTTGTCCTTTCAAGGCCCCAAAGCCTCAAGCTAGGTTCAGGGTCACGACAATCTCCAAAACCCACTGAGCATGAAGTATTCAGAACCAGAAGCCTGTGTGTGCCATATCACATAAATTCATTGTGAGTAAACCAATCTGTTTTTTTTTTTAATTCTAAATTATTTTGTCCCATCAGAACGAACTCTATTACCAATTAAACAAATTTGCTGCTCTTTGGTGTCCTAGAATTGCTTTAAATTGTTGCTGGGACAGTCTTACAAACCTTCCTGTGCTGTTATGAGACCTTAAGGGGACAGCACTTATTTCAGAAATCAAAGGCAGTTGGGTTCAATCCTATGGTTAGCTGTTAGCTAGACACTGGAAGGATGGATTTGACTAAGAAAGGGAGACAGCATACATGGAGGCAGGTAACCTTTCCTTTGCAAAATGACCCATTTTGAGGCCTTACTTCAGGCTCTTCTCTTCTCCTAATCTTGGTTTTTTTATTAGTTTAGGAGAAGAATTAAAACTCCATTTACAGTATCTGTGAACCTGAATGAGTTAAGTATGTGTGACCAACTTGATGTCTGCCTGTCTGTCAACAGGGCCAGAGTTCAGGGGCATCTGATGCATAGCACAGGGATGTCAGCCATCAATCTCTGGTCCACCTAACTCTACAGCATTAGAGTTGTCATGGTTGCTCATCAGATCTTCCTCATATGATCTCCATCCACAGAGATGTCAGAAAAATCCTCCCCTGAGAGTGCCAGTTCTTTACAAATGAAAGATTATACAGCAGAAGACACATGGGAGATTTATATGGGCAAGCTGTTGAAAGGATAAAGTGACAGAAGAAGTTTATTGATTAATTAAAGAAAGAATCCGCTTCAGCTGATAGGTTAGAACATAGGTAGGTGGAGTAAACAAAATAGAATGCCGGGAGGAAGAGGTAGTGAGCTCAGAGAAGCCATGCTCCCCTCTCCCCGGCAGATGCCATAGCTCTGCTCTCTGAGGCAGATGTCGATGCAGCCAGCCACCATGTCAGACATGCTGAATTTTTCCTGGTAAGTGCACTGATTATTAGAAATGGGTTAAAATGCTGAATCTAATGGGCCAGCAGTTTTTAAAAGAATACAGTTTTTGTGTATTTATTTCAGGCATAACCTTCATGCGGCCATGGTGCTGGGGACACAGCCTCGCTGCTCAAATAACTACAGAATGATCTTGCAGCCTTGTGGACAACTGAATCCACTGAAAGCCTGAGAAAGCCTGGGAAAGAGTAAAGCATGTTTTCTTGTTAGCAGCGATTTCTCGGTCTGCTCTGCTTGCTAGAAGAAAGCAAGGGCTCTCATCTAAAAGAGGCTTGCTGACTCAGCTTCAGCTGCAAAACCCTGCAGCCCTTAAGAGGTCCTGCCACAAAACATTTAAATGGTGTTGATAAAAGCCAACTGAATGCTTGTATGTTTTCAGCAGTAGCAGGAAAAAAAACTGTGTTGTTTTAAAATGCCGGCTTTCTGGGCCATCCTGCCTGGGCAAACTCTGACTGTTTGAGGAAGGAGGGCCAGCTACAGAAAGAGGGCTTGAGTGTTGTCTGTTGCAGCCTCTTTGATGGCAAGGACCTTGAAACACTGTAGACTTGTGGCACTGAATGCGGCTCTGTTCGGTACCTCAGCCACAAGGTTGGAATGGCAGAAAGCTAAGGAATGGGCTACATCTGGCCAGCAAAGCCACGGCTTTAGTCCTACTGAGATTGCTTGGTAAATGAAAGACTCATGTGGTCAGAAAAACAGAGAGAGAAATAGAGTAAAGAGAGATTCAAAGACATAGAAAATTTTTAAATGATTTACAGTGTGTTAAAAATATGTGCAGGCTAAAATTTGAAGTTCTTAAAGTTAAAAAAAGGAAGAGAGTTGTTGGGTGTGGTAGTACACACCTGTAAACCCAACACATGGGAGGCAGAGGGAGATTGACCTCTGTACCTTCAAGGTGAGGTAGCACACGCCTTTAATCCCAGTGCCTTGAAGGCAGAGACAAACAGATCTTTGTGAGTTCAATGTGTAGTAGCATACACCTTTAATGCCAATGCCTGAAAGGCAGAGAGAGGCAGATCTCTGAGACTTCAAGGACAGACAGGTATACAGAGTTATTTCTGGCCAAAGATACAGAGAACCTGTCTCAAAAGGCAAAAAATAAAAAGGAAAAATAAACAAAATAGAGGTTAAATTGAAGCGCACAAAGATGGAAAATTCACAGCGAATTTTGATATTGTATGCTATTATGCTCTTTTTGAATCATTTGAATTTTGAGGCAGTAGCAATAGCTGCTAAATGATGTTTCTTTATAAAAGCTGCTGAAATAATCCAACATAGATATTTTGAAAATGCCTTGACTTTGAAATTTGGATCTAAGGACATGATGCTTGGGAAAGGAGTTTCTATTTTGTTTTCACAGAGGGTGATAGTCTGTGGATGCCTCTATCCTAATATGGTAGGATGGACCACGCCCTTTAAACACCTTTAAAAAATTGCTTCGCTCAACTGCCAACTGAGATAAATCAATAATGATGCCACCATTCAGCAGGAAGCATTTTGGAGAGAAAAAACTGCATCCACGTTCCCAAATATGGCTTATAAACGTTCTTTTACATTTAAAGTGGGATGTGATATAGATATGAATATTTGCATTAGTATAGATTTTGCTTTACTGGTAGAGATTTTAGGTCAATTTTGTTATATGTATATGCATTTTTGATCTTAATTAAGGTATTGTGATTGTGTAGTTCATTTAAAAATATAATGTATATAGGTTATTAATGGATAATCATTAATAATAGTCAAGTTTGTAGTCATGTTAGTTAGATTTTCTAGCTACATAGATATATATATTTCAGTCAGAGTGGCATTATTCATATCTCTCTAGACTACAAAATAGGCTATTTAATGTTTTAGTACCTTAGGGTTTTTCATGACAGTGAGACACTCTACTCTTGGCAGCACATATCTACTTCAGGAAGAAGATGGGCATCAAAGAGGATCCTTATGGAGTTTGATAGCCATTTGGGGAAGAAACTGCTCTTGCCTGGATTGTTGCATAAACTGTACACAGAAAACACTCAGAGAGAGGACTACTGAACTTGCCTAAAGGTGAGATGATCTTTTCGTGTTCCTGATTCAGGAAAGGGTCAGCAAAACATTCTTCCAGACAAGCAGATAGTGACTGCCTTTGAAATTTCCTGCTTCATGGAAATGTCTGCTGGAAACTATGGGCCTGTAGGCTGAGGATGGAAACACCAACGGTACAGAGCAACTTTGGGTGACTGTCCAGGGAGCAAGATGTCTCTGTCATTTCTAGAGTTGGAAAATGGCTTACTCTTTGTTTGCTAAGGTAATACTGTATTATTCTGGAGTCTCTGATGGAGTTGAAGAAGAGATAGATAGTTATAGTTTTCCATTGTTATGATAAAAGATAAAATAGATATAAATATTGTAACTGTAATTCTTGCTTGATAACTGTTTTGTTATATGTAATTTTGCTATGATAAAGTTAATGATTCCGTTCTTGTTTAAACAGAAATAGGAGTAATGATGGAGTATAGGTCATTGGTTAATTAAATAAAGATACTGTTTGGCCTGAAAGGGTAGAACATAGGTGGGTGGAATAAACATAAGAGAATGCTGGGAGGAATAGGAATTGAGCTTAAAGATGCCATGCAACTCTGCCATGGGCAGAAATGGTAGCTCTGCACTCTGAGGCAGATGGCGATACAGCCAGCCACCAGGTCAGACATGCTAAATCTTTCCTTCTAAGCGCACCTCGTGCTGCAACATACATTATTAGACATGGGTTAAGAGGCTGAAAATAATGGGGCAGGCAGTGTTGAAATGAATAGTTTTGTGTTGTTATTTCGGAGCATGACCTTACAAGGCGGCCCCATGGGGATGCAGCCCTGCTGCTCAAATTTCTACAATCAAGGGGGAAATGGAAGAAGGGAAGAAAGAAGAGAGAGAGACAAGGAAGAATGGATGGATTCAATCATTCATTGGAAAAATGAGTGAATCAATGAATGAGGAGACCTAGCAGGAAAAAATGTTCTGCATTCTCTCAGAGAGTCAGGTCAAATTAAGGATTGACAAGGTTTTCCACTAAGGAGGAGGCTTATTCCATTTTACCTTCTTTGTGCTCCAGGCCCACCCACAAGAGTGATGATGAGGACAGGGAGAAGAAGAGGAGAGGGTGTACCAGAATTCCCTGGTACAATTTCTCACCCAAATTGTAGCCAAATCACCTGACCTGGGACAGTTGATCTACATGCTGAACACTAACTCCCAGTTTGACAACTCTAACATTTTAACCAAGTTTGTGAAGATGAAGGAACCAAAATTAGCCCGGTTACAGGATGGCAGGTTCCTTACAGGATGGGAGTCAGACATCAGTACCATACTGGTATTTGGCGGTTTGATGGGTGTGTGGGGTCTTTGCCAGACTCGACCTAGCATCATGGATTCCCTACTTTACTGATATTATGGAGTTCGGTGCATTCATCATATGTGTGCATGTCACACACTAGTGGGCATCATATGTACATGTTTATCCTGTGTGTGGGTGAGTGTGTTCATGAGTTTTATAGCCCAAGTACTAGAGAACATGATCAATGAAAGGGAACACTGTTTTCCAGATATGGCAGGGCAATTATTTAAATGAACTGACAAGGGTTGGATGGCATGGATAAGACCTATGAGAGTTCAAGGCATACCGAATCCAGGCATGACAAAGTAGGTGGCAGACAGAATTCTGGCAAAACTAAGTAGGTAGCTTGATGTCCAACTTCCTGGAGAAGAGCAACTGAGCGGAGACACTTTTCACTAAGCAACATGCTCTAGTGGAGATCAAACATCCTTTGACTTACAGCCAGTACGAATTAAACCATTCATCTAATGAAACCTAATTTTCTCTGATTTTGAGTATACATTTGTGTCCCTTCCTGATTAATCTACTCTTTATCCTCTTAAGTCCCAATACCTCACACTGATATCGGTCACATCTTTCCATTTGACATGGTTTTCCCTCAAGCTTCATACCGCCCCGAGATCATACAACTTTTTGTCTCCTCTCCACTGCTTCCTTGACAGTCATCTTGTCCATTACCACAACACGCATTCCCAGCCCTTTACTCTAAAAGGGGAAAAGACCATAAATCCTGCTTTGTTTTGAGGCATGTATTTCTGTGATGCCCCATCCACCAAAAACAATCCATCATTGACCAAATAACACAACATGTTAACAAATTTTTATTCTTTGAGAAAGAATAATACATTGGAAAAGATACCAGCATTCATAGAAGACCTGAGGTATCTCTGAAAAAACACATTCCCAAAGAGAGAATTAAGTCTGCCCCTCAAAATTTGAGAATTTCACTTTAACAGATCTTCACCAAATCATAGACATAGATATGGAAGTCATTATCAAACTTGATGAAATACACAGAAGGTTTGTTGGGAACTTGGCAAATAATTTTACCTATCTTTTGGGTTCCATCTTTTTTGTTGTACTGCACTCTTTTGCCCTCCAAGGAATCCCTGCCTAATTCCAAAGTCACCTCTACTGGAGAACATTCAGGCATGATATGGAGGTTGCCTTCAAAGGAATCATCATGATGGTGGTAAAGGTACAGGACCGGATCATTCTCGTTGACAATGTAGAAACAGTTTGTTATGGTCTGCACCTCATCTGGGACCACGCCACTCCACTCTTCCTTAGAGCCTGGCATGATGTGGAGGTTGCCTTCCAGGTAGTCATCCAGGAGGTGGTAAATGTACAAGACGGGATCTTTCTTGTAGGTAATATAAAACCAGGTCTTCATGATTGGCAGCTCTTCTAGGACCATCCCGTTCCAGTCATTCTTAGAGCCATTTGTGCCCATGAATGTATGTTTCACTGCTCTGCCAACTATGGTGTTTGAGAGATGAGTGTCTGTCACCTGAGGAAATGGCACATTGTTAGGCAGGATCTTCAGGTTTAAAATCCTTTCATCACTATGAAGCTCCAAGCCATAGACACAATCAATCGCATCATATTTCAACAAATAGAGAGAGGGATATGTTGGCAGTTGATCTAGAATGATGGCTTTCCAATGGGTGACTTGTTCATTGGCTTCCTTCCAGCCATGAGAAATTCTGCGGCCAACAATATTCTCCAGGGCCTGAAAAGGCTTACTAAGTTTTTGCTTCTGGAGCGATGGCCCATTCTTCTTCTGGAGATGTGGCATGCAACTCATACTAAGAGGCATCTTCATCATGGCGGAATACTTTCTGAGGTAGGCCACAGCACTCCTGTTCCACTGTCTCTTGGCTCTGTTTCTGTGCTTGGGCTTCATAGCTGCCAATCTCTGCATAGGAAGAACTCTTCAGGTTAAATCAGACACAAAGTGGTTTCCTCCACCATAAGTGCCTGCAAGGATAAGAAGGTGAGGATGTGAGGTCAAGGCTCTTTTTAGGAATAACTTTGGAGCAGATGAAAAAGGCAGGGCTGAATAGATTTGGATACCTAAATGGAATATGTTCTTAAGAAATTAATAGGAAAATTATCAAACTCTTGTCTACAGCTCAGTATATGTGTATCAGAGACATATTCCTGCTGCAAAATGCAATTGACCTCTACTGAGAAACCTACTTCCTGACTTACTATATCAATGAGAGAGGAAGCTATGCCTATACCTAAAGTGAGAAAGAAATATCTGAACAGATGGCAAAGAATTCAAAGAACAGCCACTCCTCTCCTTACCACTCAAGCTACTGGTTAGTTGGCTGATCTATAACCACCTGCTCAGGTCATGGCACTCCAGTCCACTGGCTCTCTCTATTGTGTCTCCTGATCCAGATCCAGGTTGATTACATAAAGATATTCTGTATCTTCATTAGAGAAGTGAGTACTGTGAGTCAAACTGCCAAAAGAAAGAAACATTAATCTGTGCAACAGCACCTATTAGAAATAATTATCTTTTAAAACACATATGGACAAAGAGGATCTTTGCCATTTAAGTGGACTGAGGAATTGGACATTTTTAGCAAAGATAGAGTGGGGAGAATACCTGACATTAACCGTCCCCCAGCTATCAAATATAGGAGCTGTTAACGACATAAATTTTGGACCCAGAGCAGATTTGAAAGAAACCTTTCTTTGACTACAGAGGTCCTAGTTGCTTCCTAAACATATTTACCAAGAAAATATCTTGGCTCTCTTGATTCCAACTTCTGGAAATTCGGTTGAACAGTTGTGGAGCCCAAGAGCTGAACTGACCTCCTCAGCCACCATGAAGATAGTAAGCCCACCTTCACAGAAGACCAGTGCTTCATGTGGAACAGAGTTGCCACCCCCAACCAAAGCTTTGTGACATCATCAAGGATCTACTTATATCATAATACTCCTCCTAGCCAGGTTTCTTCCCTACTAACCCCCAGAAATATCCAGGATACAGGTCCTAAAATGCTGCTCATACAGCCCCATGAAGATGCAAAATAAAAACCCCAATCTTCTTCCCAATTACTTGAGTCATATTTTCCAAGTAACTCAACCCCTTTATGTGTTTTTTTTTCTGTAAAATAATTTTTGGTCTGAGTCAACAACTCACATGAATGTTTTTTTTTTTTTCTAGCTCCAATGTCCTCATTGGTTATTTTCTATTGATTTTTCCATTACTTCATAATAATAATTATCAAACTTTCCACTTCTCTTCCTCCTCCCACATTCTTCTTGCTCCGCAAATAAACCTCTCCACTCAAACACCAGTCCAAATAGAGGGCAGGGTACTTTGAGCTGTGGGAAGTCCAAGCCCACCCTTCATCCATACAGATTTAGCAAGGTATGCATCCACAAAAATTATGATCACAAAAAGCCAGTGTATGATATGCAGACAATTGCAAGTGCCATTATCTTTGGCTTCTCCGTCTGCCCCAATTTTCAGCCACATTCAGAGCTTCCAGTTTGATCCCATGTTCTTTCATTCCCAGGTCACTGGATTAGTTGAAATCCCCTTAGTTCAGGCACAGTGTCTCATAGTGTGGACCAAGCCCTTATATTCCTGACATCCTTGCTCTTTTTCTCCATCCATCTGCTCTTCCACTGGAGCTTGGAAGCTCCATCTAGTTTTCTGATTTTGACCCTGACTTGATCTCCATCATTTGCCAAACAAAAGTTCCATGGTGGTTTTCAAGATAGTCAGTCATCAGACTGACTATGGGACAAGGCACACATAGTTCCTAGGGACATGTCACAGTGCGGTCAAATTCTCCTCCCTGCTTAAGTACCTAGAGAGGGTCACCCTATGGCCTTCTGAGAACCACTCGAGAGATATCGATCTTGACATCCCCAGAATGGCCCTATAAATTGAGATATCATCAGTGTATGTGCATTAACTTGTGTGTGCTTGTGTGTGTGTATTTAAATCACAATAACAAATGGATTGTAATATTGAAGTTTCTCCTCATCTTAGAAGAATATTTGCTACAGAAACACTCTCACAGTAATAGTGAGAGTGTAAACTATCTAAGAAAGGAGAAATAACTGGAGGAATCCCCCAGGAGTTAGGCTCAGTGTCCCAGGAATTACGCCCAAGGAAAGTCAATGAACTCAGTGATGCAAGATAAAACCCAGCCTAAATAAAACCCTAAATCATTTAGGTGGAACATGAGATACTCTTACAACAGTTACAAGAGGTCTAAAATGCCTGGACTGGAACATGAGGGGAACACAATGACATGGAGCTGAGAGTGCATGGCAAAACTGATTGGATCTGGCAAAAATTATGTAAGCATACCAAGGAAACCACCAGTGGGACAAAACCCTAAGAAATCTGTATGACAACATATCATGTTGAACATAATGAGATTTATAGACAAAGGAAAGATCTCAATTATGTCACTGTCACACAGGTGATGATGAACCAGTTCCATCGTAGAGTGACTCCCTGCTGTGTTTAAGATAACCTGTCAATTCTGTCTAGTCAGTTACAAGGAAATTTGCATAATTGCACAGATTAACTATCAGCATCATTTACTGCACAATCAAAGGCAAGGCAAAGAAATCATAGACATGTTGTTGAATGCTGATGATGTTATTGGGAGTTTTGATGGGTTTTTTTCTTAAAGGGAAATCATTGGTGACTCTCATGCATGAAGCAGATCCTTTCTCTGTGATGTTTCCTGAATAGCCACTGAGATACCAGCCCATTGAGTTGTGGTCTCTCTCTCTTTTGAAAAGCAACTTATACCTTCAGCTTTATCTCTTGCTTGAGCTTCCCTTCCGGCTACTAGGCTCCTTTTCTGATCCTGCAGAGGGCTTTTGTAAGGGATTGTGATCTCTAAGTTTTTCCCCTTTCAAGAACTAATCATTCTATTAATCACAATTCTAAACTGCTGTGGGAGTTTGTTTGTGACTTATGCCTTCACATGTGATACAAGCGACCTGTGTGTATAGGGTCTTCTCTCTGTTCATGTGGGGAAGGCATGTCTGCAGGGGTAGATGGCTGCTCATTCTCTGTAAGGAAATCAGTAAACAGTGGGCACCAAGTACAAGGATGTCCTGAAATATTAAGTCTTGTCCTTTCAAGGCTCCAAAGCCTCCAGCTAGGTTCAGGGTCACGACAATCTCCAAAACCCACCGAGCATGGAGTATTCAGAACCAGAAGCCTGTGTGTGCCATATCACGTAAATTCATCGTGAGTACACCAATCTTTTTTTTTTTCAATTCTAAATTATTTTGTCCCATCAGAACGATCTATATTACCAATTAACCAAATTTGCTGCATCTTTGGTGTCCTAGAATTGCTTTAAATTGTTGCTGGGACAGTCTTACAAACCTTCCTGTGCTGTTATGAGACCTTAAGGGGACAGCACTTATTTCAGAATTCAAAGGCAGTTGGGTTCAATCCTATGGTTAGCTGTTAGCTAGACACTGGAAGGATGGATTTGACTAAGAAAGGGAGACAGCATACATGGAGGCAGGTAACCTTTCCTTTGCAAAATGACCCATTTTGAGGCCTTACTTCAGGCTCTTCTCTTCTCCTAATCTTGGTTTCTTTATTAGTTTAGGAGAAGGATTAAAACTCCATTTACAGTATCTGTGAAACCAAATGAGTTAAGTATGTGTGACCAACTGGATGTCTGCCTGTCTGTCAACAGGGCCAGAGTCAGGGGCATCTGATGCATAGCACAGGAATGTCAGCCATCAATCTCTGGTCCACCTAACTCTACAGCATTAGAGTTGTCATGTTTGCTCATCTGATCTTCCTCATATGATCTCCATCCACAGAGATGTCAGAAAAATCCTCCCCTGAGAGTGCAAGTTCTTTACAAATGAAAGACTATACAACAGAAGACACATGGGAGATTTATATGGGCAAGCTGTTGAAAGGATAAAGTGACAGAAGAAGTTTATTGATTAATTAAAGAAAGAATCCACTTCAGCTGATAGGTTAGAACATAGGTAGGTGGAGTAAACTAAATAGAATGCCGGGAGGAAGAGGTAGTGAGCTCAGAGAATCCATGCTCCCCTCTCCCCGGCAGATGCCATAGCTCTGCTCTCTGAGGCAGTTGTCGATGCAGCCAGCCACCATGTCAGACATGCTGAATTTTTCCTGGTAAGTGCACCTCATAATACTACACTGATTATTAGAAATGGATTAAAATGCTGAATCTAATGGGCCAGCAGTGTTTAAAAGAATACAGTTTTTGTGTATTTATTTCAGGCATAACCTTCATGCGGCCGTGGTGCTGGGGACACAGCCTCGCTGCTCAAATAACTACAGAATGGCTTGCAGCCTTGTGGACAACTGAATCCACTGAAAGCCTGAGAAAGCTTGGGAAAGAGTAAAGCATGGTTTCTTGGTAGCAGCGATTTCTCGGTCTGCTCTGCTTGCTAGAAGAAAGCAAGGGCTCTCATCTAAAAGAGGCTTGCTGACTCAGCTTCAGCTGCAAAACCCTGCAGCCCTTAAGAGGTCCTGCCACAAAACATTTAAATGGTGTTGATAAAAGCCAACTGAATGCTTGTATGTTTTCAGCAGCAGCAGGGAAAAAAACTGTGTTGTTTTAAAATGCCGGCTTTCTGGGCCATCCTGCCTGGGCAAACTCTGACTGTTTGAGGAAGGAGGGCCAGCTACAGAAAGAGGGCTTGAGTGTTGTCTGTTGCAGCCTCTTTGATGGCAAGGACCTTGAAACACTGTAGACTTGTGGCACTGAATGCGGCTCTGTTCGGTACTTCAGCCACAAGGTTGGAATGGCAGAAAGCTAAGGAATGGGCTACATCTGGCCAGCAAAGCCACGGCTTTAGTCCTACTGAGATTGCTTGGTAAATGAAAGACTCATGTGGTCAGAAAAACAGAGAGAGAAATAGAGTAAAGAGAGATTCAAAGACAAAGAAAATTTTTAAAAGATTTACAGTGTGTTAAAAATATGTAGAGGCTGAAATTTGAAGTTCTTAAAGTTAAAAAAAGGAAGAGAGTTGTTGGGTGTGGTAGTACACACCTGTAAACCCAACACATGGAAGGCAAGGGAGATTGACCTCTGTACCTTCAGGGTGAGGTAGCACACGCCTTTAATCCCAGTGCCTTGAAGGCAGAGACAAACAGATCTTTGTGAGTTCAATGTGTAGTAGCATACACCTTTAATCCCAATGCCTGAAAGGCAGAGAGAGGCAGATCTCTGAGACTTCAAGGACAGACAGGTATACAGAGTTATTCCAGTTCAAATATACAGAGAACCTGTCTCAAAAGGCAAAAAATAAAAAGGAAAAATAAACAAAATAGAGGTTAAATTGAAGCGCACAAAGATGGAAAATTCACAGCGAATTTTGATATGGTATGCTATTATGCTCTTTTTGAATCATTTGAATTTTGAGGCAGTAGCAATTGCTGCTAAAAGATGTTTCTTTATAAAAGCTGCTGAAATAATCCAACATAGATATTTTGAAAATGCCTTGACTTTGAAATTTGGATCTAAGGACATGATGCTTTGGAAAGGAGTTTCTATTTTGTTTTCACAGAGGGTGATAGTCTGTGGATGCCTCTATCCTAATATGGTAGGATGGACCACGCCCTACTTAAAGGTTGCTGTGAACACCTTTAAAAAATTGCTTCGCTCAACTGCCAACTGAGATAAATCAATAATGATGCCACCATTCAGCAGGAAGCATTTTGGAGAGAAGAAACTGCACCCACTTTCCCAAATATGGCTTACAAACGTTCTTTTACATTTAAAGTGGGATGTGATATAGATATGAATATTTGCATTAGTATAGATTTTGCTTTACTGATAGAGATTTTAGGTCAATTTTGTTATATGTATATGCATTTTTGATCTCAATTAAGGTATTGTGATTGTGTAGTTCATTTAAAAATATAATGTATATAGGTTATTAATGGATAATCATTAATAATAGTCAAGTTTGTAGTCATGTTAGTTAGATTTTCTAGCTACATAGATATATATATATTTCAGTCAGATAGGCATTATTCATAACTCTCTAGACTACAAAATAAGCTATTTAATGTTTTATTACCTTAGGGTTTTTCATGACAGTGAGACACTCTACTCTTGGCAGCACATATCTACTTCAGGAAGAAGATGGGCATCACAGAGGATCCTTATGGAGTTTGATAGCCATTTGGGGAAGAAACTGCTCTTGCCTGGATTGATGCATAAACTGTACACAGAAAACACTCAGAGAGAGGACTACTGAACTTGCCTAAAGGTGAGATGATCTTTTCGTGTTCCTGATTCAGGAAAGGGTCAGCAAAACATTCTTCAAGACAAGCAGATAGTGACTGCCTTTGAAATTTCCTGCTTCATGGAAATGTCTGCTGGAAACTATGGGCTTGTAGGCTGAGGATGGAAACACCAACGGTACAGAGGAACTTTGGGTGACTGTCCAGGCAGCGAGATGTCCCTGTCATTTCTAGAGTTTGAAAATGGCTTACTTTTTGTTTGCTTAGGTAATACTGTATTATTCTGGAGTCTCTGATGGAATTGAAGAAGAGATAGATAGTTATAGTTTTCCATTGTTATGATAAAAAATAAAATAGATATAAATATTGTAACTGTAATTCTTGCTTGATAACTGTTTTGTTATATGTAATTTTGCTATGTTAAAGTTTAGATTCCGTTCTTGTTTAAACAGAAAAAGGAGTAATGTTGGAGTATAGGTCATTGGTTAATTAAATAAAGAAACTGTTTGGCCTGAAAGGTTAGAACATAGGTGGGTGGAATAAACATAAGAGAATGCTGGGAGGAATAGGAATTGAGCTTAGAGATGCCATGCACCTCTCCCATGGGCAGAAATGGTAGCTCTGCACTCTGAGGCAGATGGCGATACAGCCAGCCACCAGGTCAGACATGCTAAATCTTTCCTTCTAAGCGCACCTCGTGCTGCAACATACATTATTAGACATGGGTTAAGAGGCTGAAAAGAATGGGGCAGGCAGTGTTTAAATGAATAGTTTTGTGTTGTTATTTCGGAGCATAACCTTACAAGGCGGCCCCATGGGGATGCAGCCCTGCTGCACAAATTTCTACAATCAAGGGGGAAATGGAAGAAGGGAAGAAAGAAGAGAGAGAGACAAGGAAGAATGGATGAATTTAATCATTCCTTGGAAAAATGAGTGAACCAATGAATGAGGAGACCTAGTAGGAAAAAATGTGCTGCATTCCCTCAGAGAGTCAGGTCAAATTAAGGATTGACAAGGTTTTCCACTAAGGAGGAGGCTTATTCCATTTTACCTTCTTTGTGCTCCAGGCCCACCCACAAGAGTGATGATGAGGACAGGGAGAAGAAGAGGAGTGGGTGTACCAGAATTCCCTGGTACAATTTCTCACCCAAATTGTAGCCAAATCACCTGACCTGGGACAGCTGATCTACATGATGGACCCTAACTCCCAGTTTGACAACTCTAACATTTTAACCAAGTTTGTGAAGATGAAGGAACCAAAAATAGCCCAGTTACAGGATAGCAGGTTCCTTACAGGATGGGAGTCAGACATCAGTACCGTACTGGTGTTTGTCGGTTTGATGGGTGTGTGGGGTCTTTGCCAGACTCCACCTAGCATCATGGATTCCCTACTTTACTGATATTATGGAGTTCGGTGCATTCATCATATGTGTGCATGTCACACACTAGTGGGCATCATATGTACATGTTTATCCTGTGTGTGGGTGAGTGTGTTCATAAGTTTTATAGCCCAAGTGAAGGGGTTAAATCAGCTCCCTTTAGAGGGCGGGGTTTGCCTCAGGCGAATCCCTGCCAATAAAGGGTGCGCGGAGAGGCGGCTCGCCCCTTTTTTGTTCCTCGCTACCTGTGCTATGCTGGAACTTTGGTTCAGTAAGTTTAACAATAAACTGGTAAATATTCTTTGATATCTGCATTGCCTTTATTTTGTGCGGGAACATCTGGCGCCTGCCCCGTGGGGTTTGCCGAAAACCGGCCCCGAATCAGAGTCTCTTGCACCCCTGGTTGCTGTGGCAGTCTCTCTGGGCTCGCGTGGAAGAAGTTGAGATTCTGAGCAGTCTCTCTGGGCGCGCGCTGAAACAGCTGAGATTCTGAGCGACTCGATTTTCCCTGCTGCTTGTTAGAGTATCAAGCAGTGAGTTTGATATCGACAGAGCCTTTTTAACAGCGCCTAAGCCTCTGTTCCGAGCCGCCCCGGCCAGATTTCCCGTGCCCGCCCGCCGGCGCGCGCGCTGCCTGTGTCTGCTGCTCCCCCTCCCACCGCCGCCAGCGCTCAGGTCACGTGACAGCAGCCTGAGAGCCCCGGCAAAAAATACTTATCAGCCTGGTGTCTGTTTCAATTTTGTTTTTGAGTCGTTTTATTTCAGATTTAGGACACGTGGATTCAACTGGACTCTTTCGCCACCACTGGCAGGAACCACTTATTACAGGTAAGAGAACTTTTTCTTTTCTAAATAATGTCTGAGAACGTGACCGCAGCCTATTTCAATAGTTCTTTTGAGTGCACCATTTGGGAGATCTTACAAGAGCTGTCTACCACACCACATATATGGATATTCCTGGGATTCTTAATTTTCCTTAGCACTATTTGGTTTGATAATAGGAAAATGATCAAATCTCTTAAGGCAGAGGTTGAACGTTTGAAAACTATTGAGAGCGACAACAATCTTCTCAAGAATCAGTTTGAAGTTCTCCAGGAAGAAAACAAATCTTTGTTTAACATGACTTGGTTAACTGAGCAAAATCTAGAAAAAGTACAGGTTGATGTTAAGGAGAAATTCATTACTATGGAAGAAGGAACAGCTGAATTAGATCGTAAGTTTCAGCAGTCCCTTTCTGATGTTAAGGAGAAATTCATTACTATGGAAGAAGGAACAGCTGAATTAGATCGTAAGTTTCAGCAGTCCCTTTCTGATGTTAAGGAGAAATTCATTACTATGGAAGAAGGAACAGCTGAATTAGATCATAAGTTTCAGCAGTCCCTTTCTGTAGGAACTGAAACGTTAACTGAGAGAATCAAAACTGCTGAATGTGACAATCGAATTTTGTCTAAAGCTTATGACAGATTGGCGGAAAGATTGTCAATACAAGAAGGCACGGTTTATGCCATAAAAATTATGTCCAAAGATGACAAGTTATCTCTACTGGACAAATTTCATACTCTAGAATCCTCAATGAAGGCTTTAGAACATAATTCTGGGCAGGAGATTCAGACATTACAAAAAGCAATGGTGAATAGAATTGAAAAGATTGAGGAATTTCTAAATTCTGATGAAGAAGAGCAAAGGGTAGAAAGCCAAATTTTAACTACATCTGTGGATAAATCCCTCCGGGAAAATTTTCACAAAGCTCTACCTACAGCTCTACATGCCTTTCCTGTAATAACAACAGAAAAGGTGGTTGGTTCCAGAAACCCTAGGGTCATCAAGGAAGATACATGGGAGCCTGTCCGTATGAATGATCTCAAAGAAATTAAACAGGCCATCATGTCTTTTGGGATGCACTCCCCTTTTGTTAAAGAGATGCTAAAATCTTGGGCCACAACAAGCAAAGCAACCCCCTTGGACTGGCTCCAGCTGAGCTCCGCGGTCCTTGAGAGTGGACCGCAATTAAAATGGAAATGCTTATTCAGGCAAGAGGCTAGACTTTTAGAACAGCAGGAAAAGGCGAAGGGAATTGACGTTTCCCTAGATAAAATTCTAGGTGAAGGGCTCTTTTCAGACCCTCAGGAACAAGCTAATTTGGATGAAAACATACTCTCCATGTGTACTACAGCAGCCTTAAGGGCTTGGGACAGAGTACAAGACCCAGGACAGAGAATGGAATCATTTGTCACAGTTAAACAGGGTCAGAGAGAACCCTTTAGTGACTTTTTACAAAGATTAACTAAGGCTGTACAAATGGGGATACCTGACCCAGAAGCAAGACGTATAATAATTGAGTCTTTGGCTTACGAAAATGCTAATGTGGAATGCAAAAGGATCTTGAGGCCTTTAATGTTCAGATCAGCGTCCTTGGAAGAATGGGTCTTGCATACACTAGATGTTGACACATTTGACTATGGCACTGAAGCATGGGTAGAAGAAGCAATTTCCAATGGTAAAAGGAGACACCAGAATACCAAATGTTTTAATTGTGGCAAAATGGTCATATGAAAAGGAATTGTAAACAACGGGTTTTCAGAAATAATAATAATGCGTCTTCTAGAAATAACAGGAATAGAAGGAATCAGCCTTCAGGTTTATGTAGAAGATGTGGGAAGGGCAGACACTGGACGAATGAATGCAGGTCTACAAGAGATAGACAAGGCAACCTGATACAGATGGGAAACGTGAGAGGGGGGCCTCTCAGGCCCCCATGGCAAACATGGTTCAGACATTCCCAGTTTCTGCAGAGAACATGCCTCGTCAGGACAATTAGAAAGACACATGCCTGCTGTTACAAGCAATAGTAATCAGAAAGATGAGTTACGTGTGTTTTGGCAAACTTCTATAAATGATCAAAGACCTAAGCTGAGAGTGTGTGTAAATGGCATTTTTATTACTGGCCTACTGGACACAGGTGCTGATGTAAGTATCATTACCCCAGAATCTTGGCATCCATATTGGCCTCTTCAGAATGTAAATGTTCAGCTCCTGGGAATTGGAACCCTATGTCGAGTAAGGCAGAGCACGAGATGGGTTGAATGTATAGGGCCTGAGGGACAAATAGGAAAATTAAGGCCTTATGTAGCCAATATTGCAATGAATTTATGGGGTCGTGACCTATTACAACAATGGAATACTCAAATTAACATTCCTGCTACTTCTAGAGCCCATATTTCTGAAAGGAATATTAAAAGTTATTACAAAAGGACAAAACCGGCCATTAGGGCTGTGCAGGAACAAGCAATTGATGTCCCTTCAGAAATACCAACAGCCTTGCCTCTAAAATGGTTGACTGAGAAACCAATATGGACAAAGCAATGGCCTTTAGCTGAGGAAAAGCTACAGGCTTTAGAACAGCTGGTACAAGAGCAACTAGATGCTGGACATATAGAAGAATCTACCAGCCCTTGGAATTCTCCTGTATTTGTGGTTAAGAAAAAATCAGGTAAATGGAGAATGGTGACAGATCTCAGGGCCATCAACAAGGTTATTCAACCTATGGGCCCTCTGCAATCTGGAATTCCGTTGCCCTCTTTATTACCAAAAGGATGGCCTCTCATAGTTATTGATTTAAAGGATTGTTTTTTCACTATACCTTTGCAAAAAGAAGATAGAGAAAAATTTGCCTTCACAGTGCCTACTTATAACAATTCTCAACCTTCGAGGAGGTACCACTGGACCGTCCTCCCCCAGGGTATGTTAAATAGCCCCTCCCTGTGCCAATATTTTGTGAACCAACCATTGCAAATAATACGCAAGAAATTTCCCAAATCTATTGTATACCATTACATGGACGACATATTGTTATCTGATTCAAACATAGATACCTTGAACAGACTGTTTGAAGAAATACAGATACTGTTACCTAAATGGGGATTGCAAATTGCTCCTGAAAAGATTCAGAAGGGAGATTCTGTTAATTATTTAGGTTATAGAATAGGTTTGCAAAAAATTAAGACACAGAAGGCACAAATTTGGAGAGATCGCTTACGGACTCTTAATGACTTTCAAAGACTGTTAGGAGACATTTCCAGTTTACGACCAACTATTGGGATAACACCTGATCTAATAATTCATTTGAACAAGACCTTGGATGGTGATAAAGATTTAAACAGTCCCAGAGAATTAACAGCTGAAGCAGAAAAGGAACTGACAAAATAAAGGCAATGCAGATATCAAAGAATATTTACCAGTTTATTGTTAAACTTACTGAACCAAAGTTCCAGCGTAGCACAGGTAGCGAGGAACAAAAAAGGGGCGAGCCGCCTCTCCGCGCACCCTTTATTGGCAGGGATTCGCCTGAGGCAAACCCCGCCCTCTAAAGGGAGCTGATTTAACCCCTTCATCTCCCCCTTTTGTCTAAATAAGACACAACTAAACCAAATATAACTATAACAATAATAACAAATGATAAATATAACAAACAATATTGAGAGCAAAAGTTTTGCTAAAGAGTAACTACAATTAAATAATCTTCAACTCCATCAAAGATCTGAGAAGGGAGTAAATATTACTTAACAAAAAAGAGATATCCAAAATGTGCAACAAATGACAGAGACAACTGACTGCCTGGGCAATCACCCAAAATCTCGTTTGCAATGTTGAGTCAACCAACTTTGGCTAAGGCCTAACATAACTGACATACCATTCTCAAATGCAAGGAACTTTCTTAGGATTATCCTACCCTGTCTTGGCAAGATAAGACAATCCTGTTTATATCTTAGTCAGTAGTTGAGGTATGGGTTTTTCTTAACCCAAAGGCCAGTTCTGCCAGGAAGACAAGCTCCCAGTGGAGTGTCTTTGGTGCTCAACGTTCTCTCGGGAGTAGAGTGGTGTTGCCAGGAGTAAATTGTGTCTCGATGGCACAGAATTCTAGGTTAGATTAAAGGCCATTTTCTACAGCTCTTCAAAGAGGCTGAAGATTATACTATCTATACTGAAAATAATCTCTATGTATCTAAAAGACCTGATTAACCTAAAAATAATATGACAAACATGTAATTCTCAATACCTATCTAATTTGAAAACTAAGGGAATAAACAATTGTGCAATGTATGAAGACAATGATCTTCACCTGTAAACAATGTCATTACTTATCAAATGTAAACAATGTTATTACATAAATAGTACCAGAGGTAGAAATGTACATTGTGATATGATAGATGTATCCATACAATATAAGCATACTCTTATACCAAAATAGAGGTAGGAACACTCACATTCAATATTCAATATATCAATATACAAGAAACAGTACCAACATAATTTTCTAAAAACAGTAAGTCACAAATACCAATCATCCCATCAACCCAGTTAATCCCCCTTTTTTTTATCCCTAATTACATACAATATCTCCCCATCCCCTCACTCCTAAACCAACCACTAAAAGATGTCCCTAACCCTGTGGGCAAACTCTGTTGGGAGAGGGGACGTCGTCCTCTTAGATTGCTTCTAGCTGACATGGGGGCGACGTTCTTCTTAGGGGCCCCTGTGAAAGCAAACGATGGTAAAATTCCCAAATTAACCTTTGACTTAAGAAAATTATAACTAGTCTCTGTGTGTTTCGAGAAGGTCCGGCCAGAGCGTTGTCAAAAATGTGCATCATATGAAATTGTCTCTTGCAGTTGGTACCAAAAAACAGGTCTAAAATTAGTGCTTAAAAAAAAAAATTCATGACGTCATAAAAACCAGATTGAGTTGATGTTGTGGGGCCCCATCTTCATCCTGGAAACTTCAAAAATTACTGTAGGAAAATATGTTGCTTGTTATGGGAAATTTAAACATTAACAACAAGGACTTATACTGACATATAAAGAAAGACACAGATGTGAGGGAAGGCAAAGAAAGTTTATCAAGTATAAAATTATTCTTATTCTGTCCCATTTCATGGCTCCTGACCTGAGACAGAAACTTTGAAATACCTCTTATCAACAGGCTTGGAATTGAAGAAGGACTGAGCCATAGTCCAACTCCAAAACCAGCTCTACACATTTATAAAGAAGTGTTCAATAAAACATATAAATATATATATATATATGAAATCAATACTTACGATATGTATAGAATTTTATTGTTGATGTTTAATGGGTCGTAACTATTTTCCATCCATCAGTAATTAAATATTCAGGGTCCCTCAAATTCTTTGGAGATGAATATTTTCCTGTGGAGATAAGAAAAGAACCCTGCCCCCATCCTATTAGTAATCCTTACCACCTGTACGTCGGTCATCCTTGTGAATGAATTGTTATTTATCTTTTCCAAGTGACTTCCCTTCCTCAAACCGAACCTTTATTAATTTTGACGCTATCCATAATTTTTCCTCACCTGTGGAGATAAGAGCAAAACCCCTTCCCCAACGCAGCACATCTCCTGGCTTCCATTGTGAGGTCAGTACATCCTTGAAATAAACTGTTTGATTTAGTTCAGCAGACTTTTCCATTATCCAATGTCTTTCTGCAGCCGTCGTTCCCTTCTCGTTAGCGTTGAGAAAATTCAAGGTTAACAAAGCATTATGTAACCTATTTCTAGGGGTGTTTTCCACTCCTTTCTGTTTGTTCAACATATCCTTTATAGTTCGATTTGATCTTTCTATGACTGCTTGACCTGTAGGATTGTATGGTATACCTGTAACATGCTTGATATTGTAATGATCAAAAAACCGTTTCATCTTCCTAGAGACATAAGCAGGACCATTATCTGTCTTTATTTGTGTAGGTATACCCATGATAGCCATGACTTCTAATAAATGAGTGATTACTGAATCAGCTTTTTCTGAACTTAAAGCAGTTGCCCACTGAAAGCCTGAAAAAGTGTCGATGGTGTGATGAACATACTTCAATTTGCCAAATTCTGCAAAGTGGAACACATCCATCTGCCAGATTTCATTTCTATGAGTGCCCTTTGGATTAACTCCTGCTGGCAGTGGCGTTTGGTTATAGAAAGAGCAGGTAGGGCATTTCTTCACAATCTCCTTAGCTTGTTGCCATGTAATAGAAAACTCTTTCTTCAAAACTTTGCTATTAACATGATGTTTTTTATGAAATTCAGAGGCTTGAAGCACACTACCAATCAATAATTGATCAATTTCTGCATTACCTTGTGCTAGAGGACCTGGCAGACCCGTATGGGATCGGATGTGTGTTATGTACATAGGGCAAAGCCGGTTCCTTACAAGATGGGAGTCAGACATCAGTACCATACTGGTATTTGGCGGTTTGATGGGTGTGTGGGGTCTTTGCCAGACTCCTCCTAGCATCATGGATTCCCTACTTTACTGATATTATGGAGTTGGGTGCATTCATCATATGTGTGCATGTCACACACTAGTGGGCATCATATGTACATGTTTATCCTGTGTGTGGGTGAGTGTGTTCATGAGTTTTATAGTCCAAGTACTACAGAACATGATCAATGAAAGGGAACACTGTTTTCCAGATATGGCAGGGCAATTATTTAAATGAACTGACAAGGGTTGGATGGCATGGATAAGACCTATGAGAGTTCAAGGCATACCGAATCCAGGCATGACAAAGTAGGTGGCAGACAGAATTCTGGCAAAACTAAGTAGGTAGCTTGATGTCCAACTTACTGGAGAAGAGCAACTGAGCGGAGACACTTTTCACTAAGCAACATGCTCTAGTGGAGATCAAACATCGTTTGACTTACAGCCAGTACAAATTAACCCTTTCATCAAATGAAACCTAATTTTCTCTGATTTTGAGTATACATTTGTGTCCCTTCCTGATTAATCTACTCTTTATCCTCTTAAGTCCATATACCTCACGCTGATATCGGTCACATCTTTCCATTTGACATGGTTTTCCCTCAAGCTTCATACCGCCCCGAGATCATACAACTTTTTGTCCCCTCTCCACTGCTTCCTTGACAGCCATCTTGTCCTTTACCACACCACGCATCCCCAGTCCTTTACTCTCCAAGGGGAAAAGACCATAAATCCTGCTTTGTTTTGAGGCATGTATTTCTGTGATGCCCCATCCACCAAACACAATCCATCATTGACCAAATAACACAACATGTTAACAAATTTTTATTCTTTGAGAAAGAATAATCCATTGGAAAAGATACCAGGATTCATAGAAGACCTGAGGTATCTCTGAAAAAACACATTCCCAAAGAGAGCATTAAGTCTGCCCCTCAAAATTTGAGAATTTCACTTTAACAGATCTTCACCAAATCATAGACATAGATATGGAAGTCATTATTAAACTTGATGAAATACACAGAAGGTTTGTTGGGAACTTGGCAAATAATTTTACCTATCTCTTGGGTTCCATCTTTTTTGTTGTACTGCACTCTTTTGCCCTCCAAGGAATCCCTGCCTAATTCCAAAGTCACCTCTACTGGAGGACATTCAGGCGTGATGTGGAGGTTGCCTTCAATGGAATCATCATGATGGTGGTAAAGGTACAGGACCGGATCATTCTCGTTGACAATGTAGAAACAGGTCGTTATGGTCTGCACCTCATCTGGGACCACGCCACTCCACTCTTCCTTAGAGCCTGGCATGATGTGGAGGTTGCCTTCCAGGTAGTCATCCAGGAGGTGGTAAATGTACAAGACCGGATCTTTCTTGTAGGTAATATAAAACCAGGTCTTCATGATTGGCACCTCTTCTAGGACCATCCCGTTCCAGTCATTCTTAGAGCCATTTGTGCCCATGAATGTATGTTTCACTGCTCTGCCAACTATGGTGTTTGAGAGATGAGTGTCTGTCACCTGAGGAAATGGCACATTGTTAGGCAGGATCTTCAGGTTTAAAATCCTTTCATCACTATGAAGCTCCAAGCCATAGACACAATCAATCCCATCATATTTCAACAAATAGAGAGAGGGATATGTTGGCAGTTGATCTAGAATGATGGCTTTCCAATGGGTGACTGGTTCATTGGCTTCCATCCAGCCATGAGAAATTCTGCGGCCAACAATATTCTCCAGGGCCTGAAAAGGCTTACTAAGTTTTTGCTTCTGGAGCGATGGCCCATTCTTCTTCTGGAGATGTGGCATGCAACTCATACTAAGAGGCATCTTCATCATGGCGGGAGACTTTCTGAGATAGGCCACAGCACTCCTGTTCCACTGTCTCTTGGCTCTGTTTCTGTGCTTGGGCTTCATAGCTGCCAATCTCTGCATAGGAAGAACTCTTCAGTTTAAATCAGACACAAAGTGGTTTCCTCCACCATAAGTGCCTGCAAGGATAAGAAGGTGAGGATGTGAGGTCAAGGCTCTTTTTAGGAATAACTTTGGAGCAGGTGAAAAAGGCAGGGCTGAATAGATTTGGATACCTAAATGGAATATGTTCTTAAGAAATTAATAGGAAAATTATCAAACTCTTGTCTACAGCTCAGTATATGTGTATCAGAGACATATTCCTGCTGCAAAATGCAATTGACCTCTACTGAGAAACCTACTTCCTGACTTACTATATCAATGAGAGAGGAAGCTATGCCTATACCTAAAGTGAGAAAGAAATATCTGAACAGATGGCAAAGAATTCAAAGAACAGCCACTCCTCTCCTTACCACTCAAGCCACTGGTTAGTTGGCTAATCTATAACCACCTGCCCAAGGTCATGGCACTCCAGTCCACTGGCTCTCTCTATTGTGTCTCCTGATCCAGATCCAGGTTGATTACATAAAGATATTCTGTATCTTCATTAGAGAAGTGAGTACTGTGAGTCAAACTGCCAAAAGAATGAAACATTAATCTGTGCAACAGCACCTATTAGAAATAATTTATCTTTAAAAACACATATGGACAAAGAGGATCTTTGCCATTTAAGTGGACGGAGGAAATGGACATATTTAGCAAAGATAGAGTGGAGAGAATACCTGACATTAACCGTCCCCCAGCTATCAAATATAGGAGCTGTTAACGACATAAATTTTGGACCCAGAGCAGATTTGAAAGAAACCTTTCTTTGACTACAGAGGTCCTAGTTGCTTCATAAACATATTTACCAAAAGAAAATATCTTGGCTCTCTAGATTCCAACTTCTGGAAATTTGGTTGAACAGTTGTGGAGCCCAAGAGCTGAACTGACCTCCTCAGTAAGATAGTAAGCCCACCTTCACAGAAGACCAGTGCTTCATGTGGAACAGAGTTGCCACCCCCAACCAAAGCTTTGTGACATCATCAAGGCTCTACTTATGTCATAAAACTCCTCCTAGCCAGGTTTCTTCCCTACTAACCCCCAGAAATATCCAGCATACAGGTCCTAAAATGCTGCTCATACAGCCCCATGAAGACCCAAAATAAAAACCCCAATCTTCTTCCCAATTACTTGAGTCATATTTTCCAAGTAACTCAACCCCTTTATGTGTTTTTTTTTTTTTTCTGTAAAATAATTTTTGGTCTGAATCAACAACTCACATGAATGCTTTTTTTTTCCTAGCTCCAATGTCCTCATTGGTTATTTTCTATTGATTTTTCCATTACTTCAAAATAATAATTATCAAACTTTCCACTTCTCTTCCTCCTCCCACATTCTTCTTGCTCCGCAAATAAACCTCTCCACTCAAACACCAGTCCAAATAGAGGGCAGGGTACTTTGAGCTGTGGGAAGTCCAAGCCCACCCTTCATCCATCCAGATTTAGCAAGGTATGCATCCACAAAAAAATATGATCACAAAAAGCCAGTGTGTGATATGCAGACAATTGCAAGTGCCATTATCTTTGGCTTCTCCGTCTGCCCCAATTGTCAGCCACATTCAGAGCTTCCAGTTTGATCCCATGTTCTTTCATTCCCAGGTCACTGGATTAGTTGAAATCCCCTTAGTTCAGGCACAGTGTCTCATAGTGTGGACCAAGCCCTTATATTCCTGACATCCTTGCGCTTTTTCTCCATCCATCTGCTCTTCCACTGGAGCTTGGAAGCTCCATCTAGTTTTCTGATTTTGACCCTGACTTGATCTCCATCATTTGCCAAACAAAAGTTCCATGGTGGTTTTCAAGATAGTCAGTCATCAGTCTGACTATGGGACAAGGCACACATAGTTCCTAGGGACATGTCACAGTGCGGTCAACTTCTCCTCCCTGCTTAAGTACCTAGAGAGGGTCACCCTATGGCCTTCTGAGAACCACTCGAGAGATATCGATCTTGGCATCCCCAGAATGGCCTCATAAATTGAGATATCATCAGTGTATGTGCATTAACTTGTGTGTTTTCTGTCTGTGTATTTAAATCACAATAACAAATGGATTGTAATATTGAAGTTTCTTCTCATCTTGAGAAGAATATTTGCTACAGAAACACTCGCAAAGTAATAGTGAGAGTGTACACTATCTAAGAAAGGAGAAATAACTGGAGGAATCCCCCAGGAGTTAGGCTCAGTGTCCCAGGAATTACGCCCAAGGAAAGTCAATGAACTCAGTGATGGAAGATAAAACCCAGCCTAAATAAAACCCTAAATCATTTAGGTGGAACATGAGATACTCTTACAACAGTTACAAGAGGTCTAAAATGCCTGGACTGGAACATAAGGGGAACACAATGACGTGGAGCTGAGAGTGCATGGCAAAACTGATTGGATCTGGCAAAAATTATGTAAGCATACCAAGGAAACCACCTGTGGGACAAAACCCTAAGAAATCTGTATGACAACATATCATGTTGAACATAATGAGATTTATAGACAAAGGAAAGATCTTAATTATGTCACTGTCACACAGGTGATGATGAACCAGTCCCATCGTAGAGTGACTCCCTGCTGTGTTTAAGATAACCTGTCAATTCTGTCTAGTCAGTTACAAGGAAATTTGCATTAATTGCACAGATTAACTATCAACATCATTTACTGCACAATCAAAGGCAAGGCAAAGAAATCATTGACATGTTGTTGAATGCTGATGATGTTATTGGGAGTTTTGATGGGTTTTTTTCTTAAAGGGAAATCATCGGTGACTCTCATGCATGAAGCAGATCCTTTCTCTGTGATGTTTCCTGAATAGCCACTGAGATATCAGCCCATTGAGTTGTGGTCTCTCTCTCTTTTAAAAAGCATCTTATAACTTCAGCTTGATCTCTTGCTTGAGCTTCCCTTCTGGCTACTAGGCTCCTTTTCTGATCCTGCAGAGGGCAGCTTCCCTTCCGGCTACTAGGCTCCTTTTCAGATCCTGCAGAGGGCTTTTGTCAGGGATTGTGATCTCTAAGTTTTTCCCCTTTCAAGAACTAATCATTCTATTAATCACAATTCTAAACTGCTGTGGGAGTTTGTTTGTGACTTATGCCTTCACATGTGATACAAGCGACCTGTGTGTATAGGGTCTTCTCTCTGTTCATGTGGGGAAGGCATGGCAGCAGGAGTAGATGGCTGCTCATTCTCTTAAGGAAATCAGTAAACAGTGGGCACTAAGTACAAGGATGTCCGGAAAAAATAAGTCTTGTCCTTTCAAGGCCCCAAAGCCTCCAGCTTGTTTCAGGGTCACGACAATCTCCAAAACCCACCGAGCATGAAGTATTCAGAACCAGAAGCCTGTGTGTGCCATATCACATAAATTCATCGTGAGTACACCAATCTGTTTTTTTTTTTTAATTCTAAATTATTTTGTCCCATCAGAACGATCTATATTACCAATTAACCAAATTTGCTGCATCTTTGGTGTCCTAGAATTGCTTTAAATTGTTGCTGGGACAGTCTTACAAACCTTCCTGTGCTGTTATGAGACCTTAAGGAGACAGCACTTATTTCAGAAATCAAAGGCAGTTGGGTTCAATCCTATGGTTAGCTGTTAGCTAGACACTGGAAGGATGGATTTGATTAAGAAAGGGAGACAGCATACATGGAGGCAGGTAACCTTTCCTTTGCAAAATGACCCATTTTGAGGCCTTACTTCAGGCTCTTCTCTTCTCCTAATCTTGGTTTTTTTATTAGTTTAGGAGAAGAATTAAAACTCCATTTACAGTATCTGTGAACCTGAATGAGTTAAGTATGTGTGACCAACTTGATGTCTGCCTGTCTGTCAACAGGGCCAGAGTTCAGGGGCATCTGATGCATAGCACAGGAATGTCAGCCATCAATCTCTGGTCCACCTAACTCTACAGCATTAGAGTTGTCATGGTTGCTCATCTGATCTTCCTCATATGATCTCCATCCACAGAGATGTCAGAAAAATCCTCCCCTGAGAGTGCAAGTTCTTTACAAATGAAAGATTATACAACAGAAGACACATGGGAGATTTATATGGGCAATCTGTTGAAAGGATAAAGTGACAGAAGAAGTTTATTGATTAATTAAAGAAAGAATCCGCTTCAGCTGATAGGTTAGAACATAGGTAGGTGGAGTAAACAAAATAGAATGCCAGGAGGAAGAGGTAGTGAGCTCAGAGAAGCCATGCTCCCCTCTCCCCGGCAGATGCCATAGCTCTGCTCTCTGAGGCAGATGTCGATGCAGCCAGCCACCATGTCAGACATGCTGAATTTTTCCTGGTAAGTGCAACTCATTATACTACACTGATTATTAGATATGGGTTAAAATGCTGAATCTAATGGGCCAGCAGTGTTTAAAAGAATAAAGTTTTGGTGTATTTATTTCAGGCATAACCTTCATGCGGTCGTGGTGCTGGGGACACAGCCTCGCTGCTCAAATAACTCCAGAATGGCTTGCAGCCTTGTGGACAACTGAATCCACTGAAAGCCTGAGATATCTTGGGAAAGAGTAAAGCATGTTTTCTTGTTAGCAGCGATTTCTCGGTCTGCTCTGCTTGCTAGAAGAAAGCAAGGGCTCTCATCTAAAATAGGCTTGCTGACTCAGCTTCAGCTGCAAAACCCTGCAGCCCTTAAGAGGTCCTGCCACAAAACATTTAAATGGTGTTGATAAAAGTCAACTGAATGCTTGTATGTTTTCAGCAGTAGCAGGGAAAAAAACTGTGTTGTTTTAAAATGCCGGCTTTCTGGGCCATCCTGCCTGGGCAAACTCTGACTGTTTGAGGAAGGAGGGCCAGCTACAGAAAGAGGGCTTGAGTGTTGTCTGTTGCAGCCTCTTTGATGGCAAGGACCTTGAAACACTGTAGACTTGTGGCACTGAATTCGGCTCTGTTCGGTACCTCAGCCACAAGGTTGGAATGGCAGAAAGCTAAGGAATGGGCTACATCTGGCCAGCAAAGCCACGGCTTTAGTCCTACTGAGATTGCTTGGTAAATGAAAGACTCATGTGGTCAGAAAAACAGAGAGAGAAATAGAGTAAAGAGAGATTCAAAAACAAAGAAAAATTTTAAATGATTTACAGTGTGTTAAAAATATGTGCAGGCTAAAATTTGAAGTTCTTAAAGTTAAAAAAAGGAAGAGAGTTGTTGGGTGTGGTAGTACACACCTGTAAACCCAACACATGGGAGGCAGAGGGAGGTTGACCTCTGTACCTTCAAGGTGAGGTAGCACACGCCTTTAATCCCAGTGCCTTGAAGGCAGAGACAAACAGATCTTTGTGAGTTCAATGTGTAGTAGCATACACCTTTAATCCCAATGCCTGAAAGGCAGAGAGAGGCATATCTCTGAGACTTCAAGGACAGACAGGTATACAGAGTTATTCCAGGTCAAAGATACAGAGAACCTGTCTCAAAAGGCAAAAAATAAAAAGGAAAAATAAACAAAATAGAGGTTAAATTGAAGCGCACAAAGATGGAAAATTCACAGCGAATTTTGATATTGTATGCTATTATGCTCTTTTTGAATCATTTGAATTTTGAGGCAGTAGCAATTGCTGCTAAAAGATGTTTCCTTATAAAAGCTGCTGAAATAATGCAACATAGATATTTTGAAAATGCCTTGTCATTGAAATTTGGATCTAAGGACATGATGCTTTGGAAAGGAGTTTCTATTTTGTTTTCACAGAGGGTGATAGTCTGTGGATGCCTCTATCCTAATATGGTAGGATGGACTACGCCCTACTTAAAGGTTGCTGTGAACACCTTTAAAAAATTGCTTCACTCAACTGCCAACTGAGATAAATCAATAATGATGCCACCATTCAAGAGGAAGCATTTTGGGGAGAAAAAACTGCACCCACGTTCCCAAATATGGCTTATAAACGTTCTTTTACATATAAAGTGGGATGTGATATAGATATGAATATTTGCATTAGTATAGATTTTGCTTTACTGATATTCATAACTCTCTAGGCTACAAAATAGGCTATTTAATGTTTTAGTACCTTAGGGTTTTTCATGACAGTGAGACACTCTACTCTTGGCAGCACATGTCTACTTCAGGAAGAAGATGGGCATCAAAGAGGATCCTTATGGAGTTTGATAGCCATTTGGGGAAGAAACTGCTCTTGCCTGGATTGTTGCATAAACTATACACAGAAAACACTCAGAGAGAGGACTACTGAACTTGCCTAAAGGCGAGATGATCTTTTCGTGTTCCTGATTCAGGAAAGGGTCAGCAAAACATTCTTCAAGACAAGCAGATAGTGACTGCCTTTGAAATTTCCTGCTTCATGGAAAAGTCTGCTGGAAACTATGGGCCTGTAGGCTGAGGATGGAAACACCAACGGTACAGAGGAACTTTGGGTGACTGTCCAGGCAGCGAGATGTCTCTGTCATTTCTAGAGTTTGAAAATGGCTTACTTTTTGTTTGCTTAGGTAATACTGTATTATTCTGGAGTCTCTGATGGAGTTGAAGCAGAGAGAGATAGTTATAGTTTTCCATTGTTATGATAAAAGATAAAATAGATATAAATATTGTAACTGTAATTCTTGCTTGATAACTGTTTTGTTATTTGTAATTTTGCTATGTTAAAGTTAAAGATTCCGTTCTTGTTTAAACAGAAATAGGAGTAATGATGGAGTATAGGTCATTGGTTAATTAAATAAAGAAACTGTTTGGCCTGAAAGGTTAGAACATAGGTGGGTGGAATAAACATAAGAGAATGCTGGGAGGAATAGGAATTGAGCTTAGAGATGCCATGCACCTCTCCCATGGGCAGAAATGGTAGCTCTGCACTCTGAGGCAGATGGCGATACAGCCAGCCACCAGGTCAGACATGCTAAATCTTTCCTTCTAAGCGCACCTCGTGCAACATTCATTATTAGACATGGGTTAAGAGGCTGAAAATAAAGGGGCAGGCAGTGTTGAAATGAATAGTTTTGTGTTGTTATTTCGGAGCATAACCTTACAAGGCGACCCCATGGGGATGCAGCCCTGCTGCTCAAATTTCTACAATCAAGGGGGAAATGGAAGAAGGGAAGAAAGAAGAGAAAGAGACAAGGAAGAATGGATGAATTCAATCATTCCTTGGAAAAATGAGTGAACCAATGAATGAGGAGACCTAGTAGGAAAAAATGTGCTGCATTCCCTCAGAGAGTCAGGTCAAATTAAGGATTGACAAGGTTTTCCACTAAGGAGGAGGCTTATTCCATTTTACCTTCTTTGTGCTCCAGGCCCACCCACAAGAGTGATGATGAGGACAGGGAGAAGAAGAGGAGAGGGTGTACCAGAATTCCCTGGTACAATTTCTCACCCAAATTGTAGCCAAATCACCTGACCTGGGACAGCTGCTCTACATGCTGGACCCTAACTCCCAGTTTGACAACTCTAACATTTTAACCAAGTTTGTGAAGATGAAGGAACCAAAAATAGCCCAGTTACAGGATGGCAGGTTCCTTACAGGATGGGAGTCAGACATCAGTACCATACTGGTATTTGGCGGTTTGATGGGTGTGTGGGGTCTTTGCCAGACTCCACCTAGCATCATGGATTCCCTACTTTACTGATATTATGGAGTTCGGTGCATTCATCATACGTGTGCATGTCACACACTAGTGGGCATCATATGTACATGTTTATCCTGTGTGTGGGTGAGTGTGTTCATGAGTTTTATAGCCCAAGTACTACAGAACATGATCAATGAAAGGGAACACTGTTTTCCAGATATGGCAGGGCAATTATTTAAATGAACTGACAAGGGTTGGAAGGCATGGATAAGACCTATGAGAGTTCAAGGCATACCGAATCCAAGCATGACAAAGTAGGTGGCAGACAGAATTCTGGCAAAACTAAGTAGGTAGCTTGATGTCCAACTTATTGGAGAAGAGCAACTGAGCGGAGACACTTTTCACTAAGCAACATGCTCTAGTGGAGATCAAACATCCTTTGACTTACAGCCAGTACGAATTAAACCATTCATCAAATAAAAGCTAATTTTCTCTGATTTTGAGTATACATTTGTGTCCCTTCCTGATTAATCTACTCTTTATCCTCTTAAGTCCCAATACCTCACGCTGATATCGGTCACATCTTTCCATTTGACATGGTTTTCCCTCAAGCTTCGTACCACCCCGAGATCATACAACTTTTTGTCCCCTCTCCACTGCTTCCTTGACAGCCATCTTGTCCTTTACCACACCACGCATCCCCAGTCCTGTACTCTCCAAGGGGAAAAGACCATAAATCCTGCTTTGTTTTGAGGCATGTATTTCTGTGATGCCCCATCCACCAAAAACAATCCATCATTGACCAAATAACACAACATGTTAACAAATTTTTATTCTTTGAGAAAGAATAATCCATTGGAAAAGATACCAGAATTCATAGAAGACCTGAGGTATCTCTGAAAAAACACATTCCCAAAGAGAGAATTAAGTAGGCCCCTCAAAATTTGAGAATTTCACTTTAACAGATCTTCACCAAATCATAGATATAGATATGGAAGTCATTATCAAACTTGATGAAATACACAGAAGGTTTGTTGGGAACTTGGCAAATAATTTTACCTATCTCTTGGGTTCCATCTTTTTTGTTGTACTGCACTCTTTTGCCCTCCAAGGAATCCCTGCCTAATTCCAAAGTCACCTCTACTGGAGGACATTCAGGCGTGATGTGGAGGTTGCCTTCAATGGAATCATCATGATGGTGGTAAAGGTACAGGACCGGATCATTCTCGTTGACAATGTAGAAACAGGTCGTTATGGTCTGCACCTCATCTGGGACCATGCCACTCCACTCTTCCTTAGAGCCTGGCATGATGTGGAGGTTGCCTTCCAGGTAGTCATCCAGGAGGTGGTAAATGTACAAGACCGGATCTTTCTTGTAGGTAATATAAAACCAGGTCTTCATGATTGGCACCTCTTCTAGGACCATCCCGTTCCAGTCATTCTTAGAGCCATTTGTGCCCATGAATGTATGTTTCACTGCTCTGCCAACTATGGTGTTTGAGAGATGAGTGTCTGTCACCTGAGGAAATGGCACATTATTAGGCAGGATCTTCAGGTTTAAAATCCTTTCATCACTATGAAGCTCCAAGCCATAGACACAATCAATCCCATCATATTTCAACAAATAGAGAGAGGGATATGTTGGCAGTTGATCTAGAATGATGGCTTTCCAATGGGTGACTGGTTCATTGGCTTCCTTCCAGCCATGAGAAATTATGCGGCCAACAATATTCTCCAGGGCCTCAAAAGGCTTACTAAGTTTTTGCTTCTGGAGCGATGGCCCATTCTTCTTCTGGAGATGTGGCATGCCACTCATACTAAGAGGCATCTTCATCATGGCGGGAGACTTTCTGAGATAGGCCACAGCACTCCTGTTCCACTGTCTCTTGGCTCTGTTTCTGTGCTTGGGCTTCATAGCTGCCAATCTCTGCATAGGAAGAACTCTTCAGTTTAAATCAGACACAAAGTGGTTTCCTCCACCATAAGTGCCTGCAAGGATAAGAAGGTGAGGATGTGAGGTCAAGGCTCTTTTTAGGAATAACTTTGGAGCAGGTGAAAAAGGCAGGGCTGAATAGATTTGGATACCTAAATGGAATATGTTCTTAAGAAATTAATAGGAAAATTACCAAACTCTTGTCTACAGCTCAGTATATTTGTATCAGAGACATATTCCTGCTGCAAAATGCAATTGACCTCTACTGAGAAACCTACTTCCTGACTTACTATATCAATGAGAGAGGAAGCTATGCCTATATCTAAAGTGAGAAAGAAATATCTGAACAGATGGCAAAGAATTCAAAGAACAGCCACTCCTCTCCTTACCACTCAAGCTACTGGTTAGTTGGCTGATCTATTACCACCTGCCCAAGGTCATTGCACTCCAGTTCACTGGCTCTCTCTATTGTGTCTCCTGATCCAGATCCAGGTTGATTACATAAAGATATTCTGTATCTTCATTAGAGAAGTGAGTACTGTGAGTCAAACTGCCAAAAGAAAGAAACATCAATCTGTGCAACAGCACCTATTAGAAATAATTATCTTTTAAAACACATATGGACAAAGAGGATTTTTGAGATTTAAGTGGACTGAGGAATTGGACATTTTTAGCAAAGACAGAGTGGGGAGAATACCTGTCATTAACCGTCCCCCAGCTATCAAATATAGGAGCTGTTAACGACATAAATTTTGGACCCAGAGCAGATTTGAAAGAAACCTTTCTTTGACTACAGAGGTCCTAGTTGCTTCCTAAACATATTTACCAAAAGAAAATATCTTGGCTCTCTAGATTCCAACTTCTGGAAATTCAGTTGAACAGTTGTGGAGCCCAAGAGCTGAACTGACCTCCTCAGCCACCGTGAAGATAGTAAGCCCACCTTCACAGAAGACTAGTGCTTCATGTGGAACAGAGTTGCCACCCCCAACCAAAGCTTTGTGACATCATCAAGGCTCTACTTATGTCATAAAAGTCCTCCTAGCCAGGTTTCTTCCCTACTAACCCCCAGAAATATCCAGCATACAGGTCCTAAAATGCTGCTCATACAGCCCCATGAAGACCCAAAATAAAAACCCCAATCTTCTTCCCAATTACTTGAGTCATATTTTCCAAGTAACTCAACCCCTTTATGTGTTTTTTTTTCTGTAAAATAATTTTTGGTCTGAGTCAACAACTCACATGAATGTTTTTTTTCCCTAGCTCCAATGTCCTCATTGGTTATTTTCTATTGATTTTTCCATTACTTCATAATAATAATTATCAAACTTTCCACTTCTCTTCCTCCTCCCACATTCTTCTTGCTCCTCAAATAAACCTCTCCACTCAAACACCAGTCCAAATAGAGGGCAGGGTACTTTGAGCTGTGGGAAGTCCAAGCCCACCCTTCATCCATCCAGATTTAGCAAGGTATGCATCCACAAAAAATATGATCACAAAAAGCCAGTGTATGATATGCAGACAATTGCAAGTGCCATTATCTTTGGCTTCTCCGTCTGCCCCAATTGTCAGCCACATTCAGAGCTTCCAGTTTGATCCCATGTTCTTTCATTCCCAGGTCACTGGATTAGTTGAAATCCTCTTAGTTCAGGCACAGTGTCTCATAGTGTGGACCAAGCCCTTATATTCCTGACATCCTTGCTCTTTTTCTCCATCCATCTGCTCTTCCACTGGAGCTTGGAAGCTCTATCTAGGTTTCTGATTTTGACCCTGACTTGATCTCCATCATTTGCCAAACAAAAGTTCCATGGTGGTTTTCAAGATAGTCAGTCATCAGTCTGACTATGGGACAAGGCACACATAGTTCCTAGGGACATGTCACAGTGCGGTCAACTTCTCCTCCCTGCTTAAGTACCTAGAGAGGGTCACCCTATGGCCTTCTGAGAACCACTTGAGAGATATCGATCTTGACATCCCCAGAAGGGCCCCATAAATTGAGATATCATCAGTGTATGTGCATTAACTTGTGTGTGTTTGTGTGTGTTTTTAAATCACAATAACAAATGGATTGTAATATTGAAGTTTCTTCTCATCTTGAGAAGAATATTTGCTACAGAAACACTCTCACAGTAATAGTGAGAGTGTAAACTATCTAAGAAAGGAGAAATAACTGGAGGAATCCCCCAGGAGTTAGGCTCAGTGTCCCAGGAATTACGCCCAAGGAAAGTCAATGAACTCAGTGATGGAAGATAAAACCCAGCCTAAATAAAACCCTAAATCATTTAGGTGGAACATGAGATACCCTTACAAGAGTTACAAGAGGTCTAAAATGCCTGGACTGGAACATAAGGGGAACACAATGACGTGGAGCTGAGAGTGCATGGCAAAACTGATTGGATCTGGCAAAAATTATGTAAGCATACCAAGGAAACCACCAGTGGGACAAAACCCTAAGAAATCTGTATGACAACATATCATGTTGAACATAATGAGATTTATAGACAAAGGAAAGATCTTAATTATGTCACTGTCACACAGGTGATGATGAACCAGTTCCATCGTAGAGTGACTCCCTGCTGTGTTTAAGATAACCTGTCAATTCTGTCTAGTCAGTTACAAGGAAATTTGCATTAATTGCATAGATTAACTATCAGCATCATTTACTGCACACTCAAAGGCAAGGCAAAGAAATCATAGACATGTTGTTGAATGCTGATGATGTGATTGGGAGTTTTGATGGGATTTTTTCTTAAAGGGAAATCATCGGTGACTCTCATGCATGAAGCAGATCCTTTCTCTGTGATGTTTCCTGAATAGCCACTGAGATACCACCCCATTGAGTTGCGGTTTCTCTCTCTTTTACAAAGCAACTTCTACCTTCAGCTTGATCTCTTGCTTGAGCTTCCTTTCCGGCTACTAGGCTCCTTTTCTGATCCTGCAGAGGGCAGCTTCCCTTCTGGCTACTAGGCTCCTTTTCTGATCCTGCAGAGGGCTTTTGTCAGGGATTGTGGTCTCTAAGTTTTTCCCCTTTCAAGAACTAATCATTCTATTAATCACAATTCTTAACTGCTGTGGGAGTTTGTTTGTGACTTATGCCTTCACATGTGATACAAGCGACCTGTGTGTATAGGGTCTTCTCTCTGTTCATGTGGGGAAGGCATGGCAGCAGGAGTAGATGGCTGCTCATTCTCAGTAAGGAAATCAGTAAACAGTGGGCACCAAGTACAAGGATGTCCTGAAATATTAAGTCTTGTCCTTTCAAGGCCCCAAAGCCTCCTGCTAGGTTCAGGGTCACGACAATCTCCAAAACCCACCGAGCATGAAGTATTCAGAACCAGAAGCCTGTGTGTGCCATATCACATAAATTCATCGTGAGTACACCATTCTGTTTTTTTTTTAATTCTAAATTATTTTGTCCCATCAGAACGATCTATATTACCAATTAACCAAATTTGCTGCATCTTTGGTGTCCTAGAATTGCTTTAAATTGTTGCTGGGACAGTCTTACAAACCTTCCTGTGCTGTTATGAGACCTTAAGGAGACAGCACTTATTTCAGAAATCAAAGGCAGTTGGGTTCAATCCTATGGTTAGCTGTTAGCTAGACACTGGAAGGATGGATTTGATTAAGAAAGGGAGACAGCATACATGGAGGCAGGTAACCTTTCCTTTGCAAAATGACCCATTTTGAGGCCTTACTTCAGGCTCTTCTCTTCTCCTAATCTTGGTTTTTTTATTAGTTTAGGAGAAGAATTAAAACTCCATTTACAGTATCTGTGAACCTGAATGAGTTAAGTATGTGTGACCAACTTGATGTCTGCCTGTCTGTCAACAGGGCCAGAGTTCAGGGGCATCTGATGCATAGCACAGGAATGTCAGCCATCAATCTCTGGTCCACCTAACTCTACAGCATTAGAGTTGTCATGGTTGCTCATCTGATCTTCCTCATATGATCTCCATCCACAGAGATGTCAGAAAAATCCTCCCCTGAGAGTGCAAGTTCTTTACAAATGAAAGATTATACAACAGAAGACACATGGGAGATTTATATGGGCAATCTGTTGAAAGGATAAAGTGACAGAAGAAGTTTATTGATTAATTAAAGAAAGAATCCGCTTCAGCTGATAGGTTAGAACATAGGTAGGTGGAGTAAACAAAATAGAATGCCGGGAGGAAGAGGTAGTGAGCTCAGAGAAGCCATGCTCCCCTCTCCCCGGCAGATGCCATAGCTCTGCTCTCTGAGGCAGATGTCGATGCAGCCAGCCACCATGTCAGACATGCTGAATTTTTCCTGGTAAGTGCAACTCATTATACTACACTGATTATTAGAAATGGGTTAAAATGCTGAATCTAATGGGCCAGCAGTGTTTAAAAGAATAAAGTTTTGGTGTATTTATTTCAGGCATAACCTTCATGCGGTCGTGGTGCTGGGGACACAGCCTCGCTGCTCAAATAACTCCAGAATGGCTTGCAGCCTTGTGGACAACTGAATCCACTGAAAGCCTGAGATATCTTGGGAAAGAGTAAAGCATGTTTTCTTGGTAGCAGCGATTTCTCGATCTGCTCTGCTTGCTAGAAGAAAGCAAGGGCTCTCATCTAAAATAGGCTTGCTGACTCAGCTTCAGCTGCAAAACCCTGCAGCCCTTAAGAGGTCCTGCCACAAAACATTTAAATGGTGTTGATAAAAGTCAACTGAATGCTTGTATGTTTTCAGCAGTAGCAGGGAAAAAAACTGTGTTGTTTTAAAATGCCGGCTTTCTGGGCCATCCTGCCTGGGCAAACTCTGACTGTTTGAGGAAGGAGGGCCAGCTACAGAAAGAGGGCTTGAGTGTTGTCTGTTGCAGCCTCTTTGATGGCAAGGACCTTGAAACACTGTAGACTTGTGGCACTGAATTCGGCTCTGTTCGGTACCTCAGCCACAAGGTTGGAATGGCAGAAAGCTAAGGAATGGGCTACATCTGGCCAGCAAAGCCACGGCTTTAGTCCTACTGAGATTGCTTGGTAAATGAAAGACTCATGTGGTCAGAAAAACAGAGAGAGAAATAGAGTAAAGAGAGATTCAAAAACAAAGAAAAATTTTAAATGATTTACAGTGTGTTAAAAATATGTGCAGGCTAAAATTTGAAGTTCTTAAAGTTAAAAAAAGGAAGAGAGTTGTTGGGTGTGGTAGTACACACCTGTAAACCCAACACATGGGAGGCAGAGGGAGGTTGACCTCTGTACCTTCAAGGTGAGGTAGCACACGCCTTTAATCCCAGTGCCTTGAAGGCAGAGACAAACAGATCTTTGTGAGTTCAATGTGTAGTAGCATACACCTTTAATCCCAATGCCTGAAAGGCAGAGAGAGGCATATCTCTGAGACTTCAAGGACAGACAGGTATACAGAGTTATTCCAGGTCAAAGATACAGAGAACCTGTCTCAAAAGGCAAAAAATAAAAAGGAAAAATAAACAAAATAGAGGTTAAATTGAAGCGCACAAAGATGGAAAATTCACAGCGAATTTTGATATTGTATGCTATTATGCTCTTTTTGAATCATTTGAATTTTGAGGCAGTAGCAATTGCTGCTAAAAGATGTTTCCTTATAAAAGCTGCTGAAATAATGCAACATAGATATTTTGAAAATGCCTTGTCATTGAAATTTGGATCTAAGGACATGATGCTTTGGAAAGGAGTTTCTATTTTGTTTTCACAGAGGGTGATAGTCTGTGGATGCCTCTATCCTAATATGGTAGGATGGACTACGCCCTACTTAAAGGTTGCTGTGAACACCTTTAAAAAATTGCTTCACTCAACTGCCAACTGAGATAAATCAATAATGATGCCACCATTCAAGAGGAAGCATTTTGGGGAGAAAAAACTGCACCCACGTTCCCAAATATGGCTTATAAACGTTCTTTTACATATAAAGTGGGATGTGATATAGATATGAATATTTGCATTAGTATAGATTTTGCTTTACTGATATTCATAACTCTCTAGGCTACAAAATAGGCTATTTAATGTTTTAGTACCTTAGGGTTTTTCATGACAGTGAGACACTCTACTCTTGGCAGCACATGTCTACTTCAGGAAGAAGATGGGCATCAAAGAGGATCCTTATGGAGTTTGATAGCCATTTGGGGAAGAAACTGCTCTTGCCTGGATTGTTGCATAAACTATACACAGAAAACACTCAGAGAGAGGACTACTGAACTTGCCTAAAGGCGAGATGATCTTTTCGTGTTCCTGATTCAGGAAAGGGTCAGCAAAACATTCTTCAAGACAAGCAGATAGTGACTGCCTTTGAAATTTCCTGCTTCATGGAAAAGTCTGCTGGAAACTATGGGCCTGTAGGCTGAGGATGGAAACACCAACGGTACAGAGGAACTTTGGGTGACTGTCCAGGCAGCGAGATGTCTCTGTCATTTCTAGAGTTTGAAAATGGCTTACTTTTTGTTTGCTTAGGTAATACTGTATTATTCTGGAGTCTCTGATGGAGTTGAAGCAGAGAGAGATAGTTATAGTTTTCCATTGTTATGATAAAAGATAAAATAGATATAAATATTGTAACTGTAATTCTTGCTTGATAACTGTTTTGTTATTTGTAATTTTGCTATGTTAAAGTTAAAGATTCCGTTCTTGTTTAAACAGAAATAGGAGTAATGATGGAGTATAGGTCATTGGTTAATTAAATAAAGAAACTGTTTGGCCTGAAAGGTTAGAACATAGGTGGGTGGAATAAACATAAGAGAATGCTGGGAGGAATAGGAATTGAGCTTAGAGATGCCATGCACCTCTCCCATGGGCAGAAATGGTAGCTCTGCACTCTGAGGCAGATGGCGATACAGCCAGCCACCAGGTCAGACATGCTAAATCTTTCCTTCTAAGCGCACCTCGTGCAACATTCATTATTAGACATGGGTTAAGAGGCTGAAAATAAAGGGGCAGGCAGTGTTGAAATGAATAGTTTTGTGTTGTTATTTCGGAGCATAACCTTACAAGGCGACCCCATGGGGATGCAGCCCTGCTGCTCAAATTTCTACAATCAAGGGGGAAATGGAAGAAGGGAAGAAAGAAGAGAAAGAGACAAGGAAGAATGGATGAATTCAATCATTCCTTGGAAAAATGAGTGAACCAATGAATGAGGAGACCTAGTAGGAAAAAATGTGCTGCATTCCCTCAGAGAGTCAGGTCAAATTAAGGATTGACAAGGTTTTCCACTAAGGAGGAGGCTTATTCCATTTTACCTTCTTTGTGCTCCAGGCCCACCCACAAGAGTGATGATGAGGACAGGGAGAAGAAGAGGAGAGGGTGTACCAGAATTCCCTGGTACAATTTCTCACCCAAATTGTAGCCAAATCACCTGACCTGGGACAGCTGCTCTACATGCTGGACCCTAACTCCCAGTTTGACAACTCTAACATTTTAACCAAGTTTGTGAAGATGAAGGAACCAAAAATAGCCCAGTTACAGGATGGCAGGTTCCTTACAGGATGGGAGTCAGACATCAGTACCATACTGGTATTTGGCGGTTTGATGGGTGTGTGGGGTCTTTGCCAGACTCCACCTAGCATCATGGATTCCCTACTTTACTGATATTATGGAGTTCGGTGCATTCATCATACGTGTGCATGTCACACACTAGTGGGCATCATATGTACATGTTTATCCTGTGTGTGGGTGAGTGTGTTCATGAGTTTTATAGCCCAAGTACTACAGAACATGATCAATGAAAGGGAACACTGTTTTCCAGATATGGCAGGGCAATTATTTAAATGAACTGACAAGGGTTGGAAGGCATGGATAAGACCTATGAGAGTTCAAGGCATACCGAATCCAAGCATGACAAAGTAGGTGGCAGACAGAATTCTGGCAAAACTAAGTAGGTAGCTTGATGTCCAACTTATTGGAGAAGAGCAACTGAGCGGAGACACTTTTCACTAAGCAACATGCTCTAGTGGAGATCAAACATCCTTTGACTTACAGCCAGTACGAATTAAACCATTCATCAAATAAAAGCTAATTTTCTCTGATTTTGAGTATACATTTGTGTCCCTTCCTGATTAATCTACTCTTTATCCTCTTAAGTCCCAATACCTCACGCTGATATCGGTCACATCTTTCCATTTGACATGGTTTTCCCTCAAGCTTCGTACCACCCCGAGATCATACAACTTTTTGTCCCCTCTCCACTGCTTCCTTGACAGCCATCTTGTCCTTTACCACACCACGCATCCCCAGTCCTGTACTCTCCAAGGGGAAAAGACCATAAATCCTGCTTTGTTTTGAGGCATGTATTTCTGTGATGCCCCATCCACCAAAAACAATCCATCATTGACCAAATAACACAACATGTTAACAAATTTTTATTCTTTGAGAAAGAATAATCCATTGGAAAAGATACCAGAATTCATAGAAGACCTGAGGTATCTCTGAAAAAACACATTCCCAAAGAGAGAATTAAGTAGGCCCCTCAAAATTTGAGAATTTCACTTTAACAGATCTTCACCAAATCATAGATATAGATATGGAAGTCATTATCAAACTTGATGAAATACACAGAAGGTTTGTTGGGAACTTGGCAAATAATTTTACCTATCTCTTGGGTTCCATCTTTTTTGTTGTACTGCACTCTTTTGCCCTCCAAGGAATCCCTGCCTAATTCCAAAGTCACCTCTACTGGAGGACATTCAGGCGTGATGTGGAGGTTGCCTTCAATGGAATCATCATGATGGTGGTAAAGGTACAGGACCGGATCATTCTCGTTGACAATGTAGAAACAGGTCGTTATGGTCTGCACCTCATCTGGGACCATGCCACTCCACTCTTCCTTAGAGCCTGGCATGATGTGGAGGTTGCCTTCCAGGTAGTCATCCAGGAGGTGGTAAATGTACAAGACCGGATCTTTCTTGTAGGTAATATAAAACCAGGTCTTCATGATTGGCACCTCTTCTAGGACCATCCCGTTCCAGTAATTCTTAGAGCCATTTGTGCCCATGAATGTATGTTTCACTGCTCTGCCAACTATGGTGTTTGAGAGATGAGTGTCTGTCACCTGAGGAAATGGCACATTATTAGGCAGGATCTTCAGGTTTAAAATCCTTTCATCACTATGAAGCTCCAAGCCATAGACACAATCAATCCCATCATATTTCAACAAATAGAGAGAGGGATATGTTGGCAGTTGATCTAGAATGATGGCTTTCCAATGGGTGACTGGTTCATTGGCTTCCTTCCAGCCATGAGAAATTATGCGGCCAACAATATTCTCCAGGGCCTCAAAAGGCTTACTAAGTTTTTGCTTCTGGAGCGATGGCCCATTCTTCTTCTGGAGATGTGGCATGCCACTCATACTAAGAGGCATCTTCATCATGGCGGGAGACTTTCTGAGATAGGCCACAGCACTCCTGTTCCACTGTCTCTTGGCTCTGTTTCTGTGCTTGGGCTTCATAGCTGCCAATCTCTGCATAGGAAGAACTCTTCAGTTTAAATCAGACACAAAGTGGTTTCCTCCACCATAAGTGCCTGCAAGGATAAGAAGGTGAGGATGTGAGGTCAAGGCTCTTTTTAGGAATAACTTTGGAGCAGGTGAAAAAGGCAGGGCTGAATAGATTTGGATACCTAAATGGAATATGTTCTTAAGAAATTAATAGGAAAATTACCAAACTCTTGTCTACAGCTCAGTATATTTGTATCAGAGACATATTCCTGCTGCAAAATGCAATTGACCTCTACTGAGAAACCTACTTCCTGACTTACTATATCAATGAGAGAGGAAGCTATGCCTATATCTAAAGTGAGAAAGAAATATCTGAACAGATGGCAAAGAATTCAAAGAACAGCCACTCCTCTCCTTACCACTCAAGCTACTGGTTAGTTGGCTGATCTATTACCACCTGCCCAAGGTCATTGCACTCCAGTTCACTGGCTCTCTCTATTGTGTCTCCTGATCCAGATCCAGGTTGATTACATAAAGATATTCTGTATCTTCATTAGAGAAGTGAGTACTGTGAGTCAAACTGCCAAAAGAAAGAAACATCAATCTGTGCAACAGCACCTATTAGAAATAATTATCTTTTAAAACACATATGGACAAAGAGGATTTTTGAGATTTAAGTGGACTGAGGAATTGGACATTTTTAGCAAAGACAGAGTGGGGAGAATACCTGTCATTAACCGTCCCCCAGCTATCAAATATAGGAGCTGTTAACGACATAAATTTTGGACCCAGAGCAGATTTGAAAGAAACCTTTCTTTGACTACAGAGGTCCTAGTTGCTTCCTAAACATATTTACCAAAAGAAAATATCTTGGCTCTCTAGATTCCAACTTCTGGAAATTCAGTTGAACAGTTGTGGAGCCCAAGAGCTGAACTGACCTCCTCAGCCACCGTGAAGATAGTAAGCCCACCTTCACAGAAGACTAGTGCTTCATGTGGAACAGAGTTGCCACCCCCAACCAAAGCTTTGTGACATCATCAAGGCTCTACTTATGTCATAAAAGTCCTCCTAGCCAGGTTTCTTCCCTACTAACCCCCAGAAATATCCAGCATACAGGTCCTAAAATGCTGCTCATACAGCCCCATGAAGACCCAAAATAAAAACCCCAATCTTCTTCCCAATTACTTGAGTCATATTTTCCAAGTAACTCAACCCCTTTATGTGTTTTTTTTTCTGTAAAATAATTTTTGGTCTGAGTCAACAACTCACATGAATGTTTTTTTTCCCTAGCTCCAATGTCCTCATTGGTTATTTTCTATTGATTTTTCCATTACTTCATAATAATAATTATCAAACTTTCCACTTCTCTTCCTCCTCCCACATTCTTCTTGCTCCTCAAATAAACCTCTCCACTCAAACACCAGTCCAAATAGAGGGCAGGGTACTTTGAGCTGTGGGAAGTCCAAGCCCACCCTTCATCCATCCAGATTTAGCAAGGTATGCATCCACAAAAAATATGATCACAAAAAGCCAGTGTATGATATGCAGACAATTGCAAGTGCCATTATCTTTGGCTTCTCCGTCTGCCCCAATTGTCAGCCACATTCAGAGCTTCCAGTTTGATCCCATGTTCTTTCATTCCCAGGTCACTGGATTAGTTGAAATCCTCTTAGTTCAGGCACAGTGTCTCATAGTGTGGACCAAGCCCTTATATTCCTGACATCCTTGCTCTTTTTCTCCATCCATCTGCTCTTCCACTGGAGCTTGGAAGCTCTATCTAGGTTTCTGATTTTGACCCTGACTTGATCTCCATCATTTGCCAAACAAAAGTTCCATGGTGGTTTTCAAGATAGTCAGTCATCAGTCTGACTATGGGACAAGGCACACATAGTTCCTAGGGACATGTCACAGTGCGGTCAACTTCTCCTCCCTGCTTAAGTACCTAGAGAGGGTCACCCTATGGCCTTCTGAGAACCACTTGAGAGATATCGATCTTGACATCCCCAGAAGGGCCCCATAAATTGAGATATCATCAGTGTATGTGCATTAACTTGTGTGTGTTTGTGTGTGTTTTTAAATCACAATAACAAATGGATTGTAATATTGAAGTTTCTTCTCATCTTGAGAAGAATATTTGCTACAGAAACACTCTCACAGTAATAGTGAGAGTGTAAACTATCTAAGAAAGGAGAAATAACTGGAGGAATCCCCCAGGAGTTAGGCTCAGTGTCCCAGGAATTACGCCCAAGGAAAGTCAATGAACTCAGTGATGGAAGATAAAACCCAGCCTAAATAAAACCCTAAATCATTTAGGTGGAACATGAGATACTCTTACAAGAGTTACAAGAGGTCTAAAATGCCTGGACTGGAACATAAGGGGAACACAATGACGTGGAGCTGAGAGTGCATGGCAAAACTGATTGGATCTGGCAAAAATTATGTAAGCATACCAAGGAAACCACCAGTGGGACAAAACCCTAAGAAATCTGTATGACAACATATCATGTTGAACATAATGAGATTTATAGACAAAGGAAAGATCTTAATTATGTCACTGTCACACAGGTGATGATGAACCAGTTCCATCGTAGAGTGACTCCCTGCTGTGTTTAAGATAACCTGTCAATTCTGTCTAGTCAGTTACAAGGAAATTTGCATTAATTGCATAGATTAACTATCAGCATCATTTACTGCACACTCAAAGGCAAGGCAAAGAAATCATAGACATGTTGTTGAATGCTGATGATGTGATTGGGAGTTTTGATGGGATTTTTTCTTAAAGGGAAATCATCGGTGACTCTCATGCATGAAGCAGATCCTTTCTCTGTGATGTTTCCTGAATAGCCACTGAGATACCACCCCATTGAGTTGCGGTTTCTCTCTCTTTTACAAAGCAACTTCTACCTTCAGCTTGATCTCTTGCTTGAGCTTCCTTTCCGGCTACTAGGCTCCTTTTCTGATCCTGCAGAGGGCAGCTTCCCTTCTGGCTACTAGGCTCCTTTTCTGATCCTGCAGAGGGCTTTTGTCAGGGATTGTGGTCTCTAAGTTTTTCCCCTTTCAAGAACTAATCATTCTATTAATCACAATTCTTAACTGCTGTGGGAGTTTGTTTGTGACTTATGCCTTCACATGTGATACAAGCGACCTGTGTGTATAGGGTCTTCTCTCTGTTCATGTGGGGAAGGCATGGCAGCAGGAGTAGATGGCTGCTCATTCTCAGTAAGGAAATCAGTAAACAGTGGGCACCAAGTACAAGGATGTCCTGAAATATTAAGTCTTGTCCTTTCAAGGCCCCAAAGCCTCCTGCTAGGTTCAGGGTCACGACAATCTCCAAAACCCACCGAGCATGAAGTATTCAGAACCAGAAGCCTGTGTGTGCCATATCACATAAATTCATCGTGAGTACACCATTCTGTTTTTTTTTTAATTCTAAATTATTTTGTCCCATCAGAACGATCTATATTACCAATTAACCAAATTTGCTGCATCTTTGGTGTCCTAGAATTGCTTTAAATTGTTGCTGGGACAGTCTTACAAACCTTCCTCTGCTGTTATGAGACCTTAAGGGGACAGCACTTATTTCAGAAATCAAAGGCAGTTGGGTTCAATCCTATGGTTAGCTGTTAGCTAGACACTGGAAGGATGGATTTGACTAAGAAAGGGAGACAGCATACATGGAGGCAGGTAACCTTTCCTTTGCAAAATGACCCATTTTGAGGCCTTACTTCAGGCTCTTCTCTTCTCCTAATCTTGGTTTTTTTATTAGTTTAGGAGAAGAATTAAAACTCCATTTACAGTATCTGTGAACCTGAATGAGTTAAGTATGTGTGACCAACTTGATGTCTGCCTGTCTGTCAACAGGGCCAGAGTTCAGGGGCATCTGATGCATAGCACAGGAATGTCAGCCATCAATCTCTGGTCCACCTAACTCTACAGCATTAGAGTTGTCATGGTTGCTCATCTGATCTCCCTCATATGATCTCCATCCACAGAGATGTCAGAAAAATCCTCCCCTGAGAGTGCAAGTTCTTTACAAATAAAAGATTATACAACAGAAAACACATGGGAGATTTATATGGGCAATCTGTTGAAAGGATAAAGTGACAGAAGAAGTTTATTGATTAATTATGAAAGAATCCGCTTCAGCTGAATGGTTAGAACATAGGTAGGTGGAGTAAACAAAATAGAATGCCGGGAGGAAGAGGTAGTGAGCTCAGAGAAGCCATGCTCCCCTCTCCCCGGCAGATGCCATAGCTCTGCTCTCTGAGGCAGATGTCGATGCAGCCAGCCACCATGTCAGACATGCTGAATTTTTCCTGGTAAGTGCACCTCATAATACTACACTGATTATTAGAAATGGGTTAAAATGCTGAATCTAATTGGCCAGCAGTGTTTAAAAGAATACAGTTTTTGTGTATTTATTTCAGGCATAACCTTCATGCGGCCGTGGTGCTGGGGACACAGCCTCGCTGCTCAAATAACTACAGAATGGCTTGCAGCCTTGTGGACAACTGAATCCACTGAAAGCCTGAGAAAGCTTGGGAAAGAGTAAAGCATGTTTTCTTGGTAGCAGCGATTTCTCGGTCTGCTCTGCTTGCTAGAAGAAAGCAAGGGCTCTCATCTAAAAGATGCTTGCTGACTCAGCTTCAGCTGCAAAACCCTGCAGCCCTTAAGAGGTCCTGCCACAAAACATTTAAATGGTGTTGATAAAAGCCAACTGAATGCTTGTATGTTTTCAGCAGTAGCAGGAAAACAAACTGTGTTCTTTTAAAATGCCGGCTTTCTGGGCCATTCTGCCTGGGCAAACTCTGACTGTTTGAGGAAGGAGGGCCAGCTACAGAAAGAGGGCTTGAGTGTTGTCTATTGCAGCCTCTTTGATGGCAAGGACCTTGAAACACTGTAGACTTGTGGCACTGAATGCGGCTCTGTTCGGGACCTCAGCCACAAAATTGGAATGGCAGAAAGCTAAGGATTTGGCTACATCTGGCCAGCAAAGCCACGGCTTTAGTCCTACTGAGATTGCTTGGTAAATGAAAGACTCATGTGGTCAGAAAAACAGAGAGAGAAATAGAGTAAAGAGAGATTCAAAGACAAAGGAAAATTTTAACTGATTTACAGTGTGTTAAAAATATGTGCAGGCTAAAATTTGAAGTTCTTAAAGTTAAAAAAAGGAAGAGAGTTGTTGGGTGTGGTAGTACACACCTGTAAACCCAACACATGGGAGGCAGAGGGAGATTGACCTCTGTACCTTCAAGGTGAGGTAGCACACGCCTTTAATCCCAGTGCCTTGAAGGCAGAGACAAACAGATCTTTGTGAGTTCAATGTGTAGTAGCATACACCTTTAATCCCAATGCCTGAAAGGCAGAGAGAGGCAGATCTCTGAGACTTCAAGGACAGACAGGTATACAGAGTTATTCCAGGTCAAAGATACAGAGAACCTGTCTCAAAAGGCAAAAAATAAAAAGTAAAAGTAAACAAAATAGAGGTTAAATTGAAGCGCACAAAGATGGAAAATTCACAGCGAATTTTGATATTGTATGCTATTATGCTCTTTTTGAATCATTTGAATTTTGAGGCAGTAGCAATAGCTGCTAAAAGATGTTTCTTTATAAAAGCTGCTGAAATAATCCAACACAGATATTTTGAAAATGCCTTGACTTTGAAATTTGAATCTAAGGACATGATGCTTTGGAAAGGAGTTTCTATTTTGTTTTCACAGAGGGTGATAGTCTGTGGATGCCTCTATCCTAATATGGTAGGATGGACCACGCCCTACTTAAAGGTTACCCTGAACACCTTTAAAAAATTGCTTCGCTCAACTGCCAACTGAGATAAATCAATAATGATGCCACCATTCAGCAGGAAGCATTTTGGAGAGAAAAAACTGCACCCACGTTCCCAAATATGGCTTATAAACGTTCTTTTACATTTAAAGAGTAATGTGATATAGATATGAATATTTGCATTAGTATAGATTTTGCTTTACTGATAGAGATTTTACGTCAATTGTGTTATATGTATATGCATTTTTAATCTTAATTAAGGTATTGTGATTGTGTAGTTCATTTAAAAATATAATGTATATAGGTTATTAATGGATAATCATTAATAATAGTCAAGTTTGTAGTCATGTTAGTTAGATTTTCTAGCTACATAGATATATATATTTCAGTTAGATAGGCATTATTCATATTTCTCTAGACTACAAAATAGGCTATTTAATGTTTTAGTACCTTAGGGTTTTTCATGACAGTGAGACACTCTACACTTGGCAGCACATATCTACTTCAGGAAGAAGATGGGCATCACAGAGGATCCTTATGGAGTTTGATAGCCATTTAGGGAAGAAACTGCTCTTGCCTGGATTGTTGCATAAACTGTACACAGAAAACACTCAGAGAGAGGACTACTGAAATTGCCTAAAGGTGAGATGATCTTTTCATGTTCCTGATTCAGGAAAGGGTCAGCAAAACATTCTTCAAGACAAACAGATAGTGACTGCCTTTGAAATTTCCTGCTTCATGGAAATGTCTGCTGGAAACTATGGGCCTGTAGGCTGAGGATGGAAACACCAACGGTACAGAGGAACTTTGGGTGACTGTCCAGGCAGCGAGATGTCTCTGTCCTTTCTAGAGTTTGAAAATGGCTTACTTTTTGTTTGCTTAGGTAATACTGTATTATTCTGGAGTCTCTGATGGAGTTGAAGCAGAGATAGATAGTTATAGTTTTCCATTGTTATGATAAAAGATAAAATAGATATAAATATTGTAACTGTAATTCTTGCTTGATAACTGTTTTGTTATATGTAATTGTGCTATGTTAAAAATAAAGATTCCGTTCTTGTTTAAACAGAAAAAGGAGTAATGATGGAGTATAGGTCATTGGTTAATTAAATAAAGAAACTGTTTGGCCTGAAAGGTTAGAACATAGGTGGGTGGAATAAACATAAGAGAATGCTGGGAGGAATAGAAATTGAGCTTAGAGATGCCATGCACCTCTCCCATGGGCAGAAATGGTAGCTCTGAACTCTGAGGCAGATGGCGATACAGCCAGCCACCAGGTCAGACATGCTAAATCTTTCCTTCTAAGCGCACCTCGTGCTGCAACATACATTATTAGACATGGGTTAAGAGGCTGAAAATAATGGGGCAGGCAGTGTTGAAATGAATAGTTTTGTGTTGTTATTTCGGAGCATAACCTTACAAGGCGGCCCCATGGGGATGCAGCCGTGCTGCACAAATTTCTACAATCAAGGGGGAAATGGAAGAAGGGAAGAAAGAAGAGAGAGAGACAGGGAAGAATGGATGAATTCAATCATTCCTTGGAAAAATGAGTGAACCAATGAATGAGGAGACCTAGTAGGAAAAAATGTGCTGCATTCCCTCAGAGAGTCAGGTCAAATTAAGGATTGACAAGGTTTTCCACTAAGGAGGAGGCTTATTCCATTTTTCCTTCTTTGTGCTCCAGGCCCACCCACAAGAGTGATGATGAGGACAGGGAGAAGAAGAGGAGAGGGTGTACCAGAATTCCTTGGTACAATTTCTCACCCAAATTGTAGCCAAATCACCTGACCTGGGACAGCTGATCTACATGCTGGACCCTAACTCCCAGTTTGACAACTCTAACATTTTAACCAAGTTTGTGAAGATGAAGGAACCAAAAATAGCCCAGTTACAGGATGGCAGGTTCCTTCCAGGATGGGAGTCAGACATCAGTACCATACTGGTATTTGGCGGTTTGATGGGTGTGTGGGGTCTTTGCCAGACTCCACCTAGCATCATGGATTCCCTACTTTACTGATATTATGGAGTTCGGTGCATTCATCATATGTGTGCATGTCACACACTAGTGGGCATCATATGTACATGTTTATCCTGTGTGTGGGTGAGTGTGTTCATGAGTTTTATAGCCCAAGTACTACAGAACATGATCAATGAAAGGGAACACTGTTTTCCAGATATGGCCGGGCAATTATTTAAATGAACTGACAAGGGTTGGATGGCATGGATAAGACCTATGAGAGTTCAAGGCATACCGAATCCAGGCATGACAAAGTAGGTGGCAGACAGAATTCTGGCAAAACTAAGTAGGTAGCTTGATGTCCAACTTGCTGGAGAAGAGCAACTGAGCGGAGACACTTTTCACTAAGCAACATGCTCTAGTGGAGATCAAACATCCTTTGACTTACAGCCAGTACGAATTAAACCATTCATCAAATGAAACCTAATTTTCTCTGATTTTGAGTATACATTTGTGTCCCTTCCTGATTAATCTACTCTTTATCCTCTTAAGTCCCAATACCTCACGCTGATAGCGGTCACATCTTTCCATTTGACATGGTTTTCCCTCAAGCTTCATACCGCCCCGAGATCATACAACTTTTTGTCCCCTCTCCACTGCTTCCTTGACAGCCATCTTGTCCTTTACCACACCACGCATCCCCAGTCCTTTACTCTCCAAGGGGAAAAGACCATAAATCCTGCTTTGTTTTGAGGTATGTATTTCTGTGATGCCCCATCCACCAAACACAATCCATCATTGACCAAATAACAAAACATGTTAACAAATTTTTATTCTTTGAGAAAGAATAATCCATTGGAAAAGATACCAGGATTCATAGAAGACCTGAGGTATCTCTGAAAAAACACATTCCCAAAGAGAGAATTAAGTCTGCCCCTCAAAATTTGAGAATTTCACTTTAACAGATCTTCACCAAATCATAGACATAGATATGGAAGTCATTATCAAACTTGATGAAATACACAGAAGGTTTGTTGGGAACTTGGCAAATAATTTGACCTATCTCTTGGGTTCCATCTTTTTTGTTGTACTGCACTCTTTTGCCCTCCAAGGAATCCCTGCCTAATTCCAAAGTCACCTCTACTGGAGGACATTCAGGCGTGATGTGGAGGTTGCCTTCAATGGAATCATCATGATGGTGGTAAAGGTACAGGGCCGGATCATTCTCGTTGACAATGTAGAAACAGGTCGTTATGGTCTGCACCTCATCTGGGACCACGCCACTCCACTCTTCCTTAGAGCCTGGCATGATGTGGAGGTTGCCTTCCAGGTAGTCATCCAGGAGGTGGTAAATGTACAAGACCGGATCTTTCTTGTAGGTAATATAAAACCAGGTCTTCATGATTGGCACCTCTTCTAGGACCATCCCGTTCCAGTCATTCTTAGAGCCATTTGTGCCCATGAATGTATGTTTCACTGCTCTGCCAACTATGGTGTTTGAGAGATGAGTGTCTGTCACCTGAGGAAATGGCACATTATTAGGCAGGATCTTCAGGTTTAAAATCCTTTCATCACTATGAAGCTCCAAGCCATAGACACAATCAATCCCATCATATTTCAACAAATAGAGAGAGGGATATGTTGGCAGTTGATCTAGAATGATGGCTTTCCAATGGGTGACTGGTTCATTGGCTTCCTTCCAGCCATGAGAAATTCTGCGGCCAACAATATTCTCCAGGGCCTCAAAAGGCTTACTAAGTTTTTGCTTCTGGAGCGATGGCCCATTCTTCTTCTGGAGATGTGGCATGCCACTCATACTGAGAGGCATCTTCATCATGGCGGGAGACTTTCTGAGATAGGCCACAGCACTCCTGTTCCACTGTCTCTTGGCTCTGTTTCTGTGCTTGGGCTTCATAGCTGCCAATCTCTGCATAGGAAGAACTCTTCAGTTTAAATCAGACACAAAGTGGTTTCCTCCACCATAAGTGCCTGCAAGGATAAGAAGGTGAGGATGTGAGGTCAAGGCTCTTTTTAGGAATAACTTTGGAGCAGGTGAAAAAGGCAGGGCTGAATAGATTTGGGTACCTAAATGTAATATGTTCTTAAGAAATTAATAGGAAAATTATCAAACTCATGTCTACTGCTCAGTATATGTGTATCAGAGACATATTCCTGCTGCAAAATGCAATTGACCTCTACTGAGAAACCTACTTCCTGACTTACTATATCAATGAGAGAGGAAGCTATGCCTATACCTAAAGTGAGAAAGAAATGATGTGGGAGTGTCATAACAATCTGTTGATTTCATTGGCTAAGCAATAAAGAAACCGCTAGGCCCATTGGATAGGCTCATCTTAGGTGGGTGGAGTAAACAGAACAGAACACTGGGAGGAAGAGGAAGTGAGGTCAGACTCCGCAGCTCTCCTCTCCAGAGCAGACGCAAGAGAGACGCCATGCTACCTGCTCCAGGGAAGAAACACGCTATGAAGCTCCGACCCAGGATGTACCAAGGCTAGAATCTTCCCGGTAAGCACACCTAGGGGCGCTATACAGATGATTAGAAATGGGCTAAATTAATATGTGAGAATTAGCCAGTAAGGGCTAGAGCTAAGGGCCAAAGCAATGTTTAAATGAATACAGTGTCTGTGTAATTATTTCGGGGCATAAGCTAGCCGAGCCAGGCGGCTGGGGTGTTGGGGATGCAGCCCCGCCACTGCTCCTTATTACTACAAATGACGCCCAGTCGTGTGGCTAACTGAACCCACTGAAAGCCTGAGAAAGCTTGGGAAAGTGTGAAGCATGTTTTCTTGATTATGGCAATTTCTCGGGTCTACTCTGCTTGCCAGAGGCAAGCAAGCGCCTCATCTAAGAGAGGCTTCCTGACTCAGCTTTAGCTGCAAAGCCTGCAGCTCATTAAGAGGTCCTGCCACGAAACACTTAAACGGTGTTGACGAAAAGCTGAACACATGCTTTTCGGTTTTCAGCCGTAGCAGGAAAAAAGCTGTGCCGTTTAAAAATGCCGGCTTTCTGGTCCATCCTGCCAGGGCAAACCCTGACTGTTTGAGGCAGGAGGGCCAGCTACCGAGAGAGGACTTGAGTGTTATCTGTTGTAGCTCGCTGGCTGGCAGGGACCTTGAAATGCTATAAACATGGCTACAGCCAGTACCTCAGCCATGAGGCTGGAAAGCTAAGGAATGGGCTACATCTAGCCGGCAAACCCACGCCTTTAGTCCTACCGAGATTGCTTGGTAAATTAAGGACTCATGTGATCAGAAAAAGAGAGATATACAGTAAAGAGAGATTCAAAGACAAAGAAAAATTTTAAATGATTTACAGTGTTAAAATATATGCAGACTAAAAGTTAAAATTCTTAAAGTAAACCTCTGTGACTTCAAGGTGTGATAGCACACTCCTTTAATCCCAGTGCCTAAAAGGCAGAGACAAACAGATCTCTGTGAGTTCAAGGTGTAGTAGTGTACGCCTTTAATCCCAATGCCTGGGAGGCAGAGACAGGCAGATCTCCGAGAGTTCAAAGACAGCCTGGTCTACAGATATACGCTCAAAAAGCAAAGAGTTAACTTAAGACTGTCACAGCTTAGCTTCTTAAGTGCCTAGAGATTTAAAGGCGCAAATCAAAAGTGCTCCTGGATGGTAAAAAATTGCAGATTCACAATAGGACAGATTCAGACCACTAAATGAGTCACACTGTTGGATGAATGTACGTAGGCTTGGGAAAGAGAAGAAAAAGAATATAGAGAATAAAGTTAATGGTTTTAAAAAAAAGGTAAAGTCTTTAGAGTACAGATAGTTAAGAGATTAAAAGAAATAAAGAAATATAAGCCGCGTAAAGATGAAAAATTCACAGAGAGTCTGGATTCTTTGTATTATTGTGTTTTCTTTAAAATTTTTGAATGTGAAGGAGCTAAGTACAGAGAGACATTTCATTATATGGGCTGCCAATTGGAACCAGTACGGATATCATGAGGGTATGATTTCAGAATTTGGATCTAAGGATATGATACTTTGGAAAAGAGATTCTTCTTTTGTTTTCACAGAGGATGAGACTCTATGGATTTATTCTATTCCGATTTGGTATGATGGACCACGTCCTCCTGAAGGGTTGCTGTGAACATCTTCAGAAAATTGCTTTGCTCAACTGCCAACTGAGATGAAACTAGCACACAGGTTATACCATGAAAGACCTAATTAACGACGCCCCCATTCAGCAGGAAGCAGTTTGGAGAGAAAAAATTGCGCCCATGTTCCCAAATATGGTTTATAAATGTTCTTTTACATTTAAAGGGGGATATGATATAGACATGAATAATTTGCATTAGTATAGATTTTGCTTTATTGATAGAGATTTACGGTCAATTTTGTTATATGTATAAATGTTTCTGATGTAACTTTTACTTGATAACTGTTTTGTTATATGTAATTTTGCTATGTTAAAGTTAAAGCCTTACTTTTTTTGTTTAAACAGAAAAAGGGGAAGTGATGTGGGAGTGTCATAACAATCTGTTGATTTCATTGGCTAAGCAATAAAGAAACTGCTAGGCCCATTGGATAGGCCCACCCTTAGGTGGGTGGAGTAAACAGAACAGAACACTGGGAGGAAGAGGAAGTGAGGTCAGACTCCGCAGCTCTCCTCTCCAGAGCAGACGCAAGAGAGACGCAATGCTACCTGCTCCAGGGAAGACGCACGCTATGAAGCTCGGACCCAGGATGGACTTAGGCTAGAATCTTCCCGGTAAGCGCACCTAGGGGCGCTACACAGATGATTAGAAATGGGCTAAATTAATATGTGAGAATTAGCCAGTAAGGGCTAGAGCTAAGGGCCAAAGCAATGTTTAAATGAATACAGTGTCTGTGTAATTATTTCGGGGCATAAGCTAGCCGAGCCAGGAGCTGGGGTGTTGGGGATGCAGCCCCGCCGCTGCTCCTTATTACTACAAAGAAATATCTGAACAGATGGCAAAGAATTCAAAGAACAGCCACTCCTTTCCTTACCACTCAAGCTACTGGTTAGTTGGCTGATCTATAACCACCTGCCCAAGGTCATGGCACTCCAGACCACTGGCTCTCTCTATTGTGTCTCCTGATCCAGATCCAGGTTGATTACATAAAGATATTCTGTATCTTCATTAGAGAAGTGAGTACTGTGAGTCAAACTGCCAAAAGAAAGAAACATTAATCTGTGCAACAGCACCTATTAGAAATAATTATCTTTTAAAACACATATGGACAAAGAGGATCTTTGCCATTTAAGTGGACTGAGGAATTGGACATTTTTAGCAAAGATAGAGTGGGGAAAATACCTGACATTAACCGTCCCCCAGCTATCAAATATAGGAGCTGTTAACGACATAAATTTGGACCCGGAGCAGATTTGAAAGAAACCTTTCTTTGACTACAGAGGTCCTAGTTGCTTCCTAAACATATTTACCAAAAGAAAATATCTTGGCTCTCTAGATTCCAACTTCTGGAAATTCGGTTGAACAGTTGTGGAGCCCAAGAGCTGAACTGACCTCCTCAGCCACCGTGAAGATAGTAAGCCCACCTTCACAGAAGACTAGTGCTTCATGTGAAACAGTGTTGCCACCCCCAACCAAAGCTTTGTGACATCATCAAGGCTCTACTTATGTCATAAAACTCCTCCTAGCCAGGTTTCTTCCCTACTAACCCCCAGAAATATCCAGCATACAGGTCCTAAAATGCTGCTCATACAGCCCCATGAAGACCCAAAATAAAAACCCCAATCTTCTTCCCAATTACTTGAGTCATATTTTCCAAGTAACTCAACCCCTTTATGTGTTTTTTTTTTTTATGTAAAATAATTTTTGGTCTGAGTCAACAACTCACATGAATGTTTTTTTTTTAAGTTCCAATGTCCTCATTGGTTATTTTCTGTTGATTTTTCCATTACTTCAAAATAATAATTATCAAACTTTCCACTTCTCTTCCTCCTCCCACATTCTTCTTGCTCCGCAAATAAACCTCTCCACTCAAACACCAGTCCAAATAGAGGGCAGGGTACTTTGAGCTGTGGGAAGTCCAAGCCCACCCTTCATCCATAAAGATTTAGCAAGGTATGCATCCACAAAAAATATGATCACAAATAGCCAGTGTATGATATGCAGACAATTGCAAGTGCCATTATCTTTGGCTTCTCCTTCTACCCCAATTGTCAGCCACATTAAGAGCTTCCGGTTTGATCCCATGTTCTTTCATTCCCAGGTCACTGGATTAGTTGAAATCCCCTTAGTTCAGGCACAGTGTCTCATAGTGTGGACCAAGCCCTTATATTCCTGACATCCTTGCTCTTTTTCTCCATCCATCTGCTCTTCCACTGGAGCTTGGAAGCTCCATCTAGTTTTCTGATTTTGACCCTGACTTGATCTCCATCATTTGCCAAACAAAAGTTCCATGGTGGTTTTCAAGATTGTCAGTCATCAGTCTGACTTGGGACAAGGCACACATAGTTCCTAGGGACATGTGACAGTGCGGTCAACTTCTCCTCCCTGCTTAAGTACCTAGAGAGGGTCACCCTATGGCCTTCTGAGAACCACTCGAGAGATATCGATCTTGACATCCCCAGAATGGCCCCATAAATTGAGATATCATCAGTGCATGTGCATTAACTTGTGTGTGTTTGTGTGTGTGTATTTAAATCACAATAACAAATGGATTGTAATATTGAAGTTTCTTCTCATCTTGAGAAGAATATTTGCTACAGAAACACTCTCACAGTAATAGTGAGAGTGTAAACTATCTAAGAAAGGAGAAATAACTGGAGGAATCCCCCAGGAGTTAGGCTCAGTGTCCCAGGAATTACGCCCAAGGAAAGTCAATGAACTCAGTGATGGAAGATAAAACCCAGCCTAAATAAAACCCTAAATCATTTAGGTGGAACATGAGATACTCTTACAACAGTTACAAGAGGTCTAAAATGCCTGGACTGGAACATAAGGGGAACACAATGACGTGGAGCTGAGAGTGCATGGCAAAACTGATTGGATCTGGCAAAAATTATGTAAGTATACCAAGGAAACCACCAGTGGGACAAAACCCTAAAAAACCTGTATGACAACATATCATGTTGAACATAATGAGATTTATAGACAAAGGAAAGATCTTAATTATGTCACTGTCACACAGGTGATGATGAACCAGTTCCATCGTAGAGTGACTCCCTGCTGTGTTTAAGATAACCTGTCAATTCTATCTAGTCAGTACAAGGAAATTTGCATTAATTGCACAAATTAACTATCAGCATCATTTACTGCACAATCAAGGCAAGGCAAAGAAATCATAGACATGTTGTTGAATGCTGATGATGTTATTGGGAGTTTTGATGGGTTTTTTTCTTAAAGGGAAATCATCGGTGACTCTCATGCATAAAGCAGATCCTTTCTCTGTGATGTTTCCTGAATAGCCACTGAGATACCAGCCCATTGAGTTGTGGTCTCTCTCTCTTTTACAAAGCAACTTCTACCTTCAGCTTGATCTCTTGCTTGAGCTTCCCTTCCGGCTACTAGGCTCCTTTTCTGATCCTGCAGAGGGCTTTTGTAAGGGATTGTGATCTCTAAGTTTTTCCCCTTTCAAGAACTAATCATTCTATTAATCACAATTCTAAACTGCTGTGGGAGTTTGTTTGTGACTTATGCCTTCACATGTGATACAAGCGACCTGTGTGTATAGGGTCTTCTCTCTGTTCATGTGGGGAAGGCATGGCATCAGGAGTAGATAGCTGATCATTCTCTGTAAGGAAATCAGTAAACAGTGGGCACCAAGTACAAGGATGTCCTGAAATATTAAGTCTTGTCCTTTCAAGGCCCCAAAGCCTCCAGCTAGGTTCAGGGTCACGACAATCTCCAAAACCAACCGAGCATGAAGTATTCAGAACCAGAAGCCTGTGTGTGCCATATCACATAAATTCATCGTGAGTACACCAATCTGATTTTTTTTAATTATAAATTATTTTGTCCCATCAGAACGATCTATATTACTAATTAACCAAATTTGCTGCATCTTTGGTGTCCTAGAATTGCTTTAAATTGTTTCCGGGACAGTCTTACAAACCATCCTGTGCTGTTATGAGACCATAAGGGGACAGCACTTATTTCAGAAATCAAAGGCAGTTGGGTTCAATCCTATGGTTAGCTGTTAGCTAGAAACTGGAAGGATGGATTTGACTAAGAAAGGGAGACAGCATACATGGAGGCAGGTAACCTTTCCTTTGCAAAATGACCCATTTTGAGGCCTTACTTCAGGCTCTTCTCTTCTCCTAATCATGGTTTTTTTATTAGTTTAGGAGAAGAATTAAAACTCCATTTACAGTATCTGTGAACCTGAATGAGTTAAGTATGTGTGACCAACTTGATGTCTGCCTGTCTGTCAACAGGGCCAGAGTTCAGGGTCATCTGATGCATAGCACAGGAATGTCAGCCATCAATCTCTGTTCCACCTAACTCTACAGCATTAGAGTTGTCATGGTTGCTCATCTGATCTTCCTCATATGATCTCCATCCACAGAGATGTCAGAAAAATCCTCCCCTGAGAGTGCAAGTTCTTTACAAATGAAAGATTATACAACAGAAGACACATGGGAGATTTATATGGGCAAGCTGTTGAAAGGATAAAGTGACAGAAGAAGTTTATTGATTAATTAAAGAAAGAATCCGCTTCAGCTGATAGGTTAGAACATAGGTAGGTGGAGTAAACAAAATAGAATGCCGGGAGGAAGAGGTAGTGAGCTCAGAGAAGCCATGCTCCCCTCTCCCCGGCAGATGCCATAGCTCTGCTCTCTGAGGCAGTTGTCGATGCAGCCAGCCACCATGTCAGACATGCTGAATTATTCCTGGTAAGTGCACCTCGTTATACTACACTGATTATTAGAAATGGGTTAAAATGCTGAATCTAATGGGCCAGCAGTGTTTAAAAGAATACAGTTTTTGTGTATTTATTTCAGGCATAACCTTCATGCGGCTGTGGTGCTGGGGACACAGCCTCGCTGCTCAAATAACTCCAGAATGATCTTGCAGCCTTGTGGACAACTGAATCCACTGAAAGCCTGAGAAAGCTTGGGAAAGAGTAAAGCATGTTTTCTTGGTAGCAGCAATTTCTCGGTCTGCTCTGCTTGCTAGATGAAAGCAAGGGCTCTCATCTAAAAGAGGCTTGCTGACTCAGCTTCAGCTGCAAAACCCTGCAGCCCTTAAGAGGTCCTGCCACAAAACATTTAAATGGTGTTGATAAAAGCCAACTGAATTCTTATATGTTTTCAGCAGAAGCAGGAAAAAAAACTGTGTTGTTTTAAAATGCCGGCTTTCTGGGCCATCCTGCCTGGGCAAACTCTGACTGTTTGAGGAAGGAGGGCCAGCTACAGAAAGAGGGCTTGAGTGTTGTCTGTTGCAGCCTCTTTGATGGCAAGGACCTTGAAACACTGTAGACTTGTGGCACTGAATGCGGCTCTGTTCGGTACCTCAGCCACAAGGTTGGAATGGCAGAAAGCTAAGGAATGGGCTACATCTGGCCAGCAAAGCCACGGCTTTAGTCCTACTGAGATTGCTTGGTAAATGAAAGACTCATGTGGTCAGAAAAACAGAGAGAGAAATAGAGTAAAGAGAGATTCAAAGACAAAGAAAATTTATAAATGATTTACAGTGTGTTAAAAATATGTGCAGGCTCAAATTTGAAGTTCTTAAAGTTAAAAAAAGGAAGAGAGTTGTTGGGTGTGGTAGTACACACCTGTCAACCCAACACATGGGAGGCAGGTGTACCATCAAGGTGTACCTTCAAGGTGTACCTTCAAGGTGAGGTAGCACACGCCTTTAATCACAGTGCCTTGAAGGCAGAGACAAACAGATCTTTGTGAGTTCAATGTGTAGTAGCATACACCTTTAATCCCAATGCCTGAAAGGCAGAGAGAGGCAGATCTCTGAGACTTCAAGGACAGACACGTATACAGAGTTATTCCAGGTCAAAGATACAGAGAACCTGTCTCAAAAGGCAAAAAATAAAAAGGAAAAATAAACAAAATAGAGGTTAAATTGAAGCACACAAAGATGGAAAATTCACAGCGAATTTTGATATTGTATGCTGTTATGCTCTGTTTGAATCATTTCAATTTTGAGGCAGTAGCAATAGCTGCTAAAAGATGTTTCTTTATAAAAGCTGCTGAAATAATCCAACATAGATATTTTGAAAATGCCTTGACTTTGAAATTTGGATCTAAGGACATGATGCTTTGGAAAGGAGTTTCTATTTTGTTTTCACAGAGGGTGATAGTCTGTGGATGCCTCTATCCTAATATGGTAGGATGGATCACGCCCTACTTAAAGGTTGCTGTGAACACCTTTAAAAATTGCTTCACTCAACTGCCAACCGAGATAAATCAATAATGATGCCACCATTCAGCAGGAAGCATTTTGGAGAGAAAAAACTGCACCCACGTTCCCAAATATGGCTTATAAACGTTCTTTTACATTTAAAGTGGGATGTGATATAGATATGAATATTTGCATTAGTATAGATTTTGCTTTACTGATAGAGATTTAGGTCAATTTTGTTATATGTATATGCATTTTTGATCTTCATTAAGGTATTGTGATTGTGTAGTTCATTTAAAATATAATGTATATAGGTTATTAATGGATAATCATTAATAATAGTCAAGTTTGTAGTCATGTTAGTTAGATTTTCTAGCTACATAGATATATATATTTCAGTTAGATAGGCATTATTCATATCTCTCTAGACTACAAAATAGGCTATTTAATGTTTTAGTACCTTAGGGTTTTTCATGACAGTGAGACACTCTACTCTTGGCAGCACATATCTACTTCAGGAAGAAGATGGGCATCAAAGAGGATCCTTATGGAGTTTGATAGCCATTTGGGGAAGAAACTGCTCTTGCCTGGATTGTTGCATAAACTGTACACAGAAAACACTCAGAGAGAGGACTACTGAACTTGCCTAAAAGTGAGGTGATCTTTTCGTGTTCCTGATTCAGGAAAGGGTCAGCAAAACATTCTTCAAGACAAGCAGATAGTGACTGCCTTTGAAATTTCCTGCTTCATGGAAATGTCTGCTGGAAACTATGGGCCTGTAGGCTGAGGATGGAAACACCAACGGTACAGAGGAACTTTGGGTGACTGTCCAGGAAGCGAGATGTCTCTGTCATTACTAGAGTTTGAAAATGGCTTACTTTTTGTTTGCTTAGGTAATACTGTATTATTCTGGAGTCTCTGATGGAGTTGAAGAAGAGATAGATAGTTATAGTTTTCCATTGTTATCATAAAAGATAAAATAGATATAAATATTGTAACTGTAATTCTTGCTTGATAACTGTTTTGTTATATGTAATTTCGCTATGTTAAAGTTAAAGATTCCGTTCTTGTTTAAACAGAAATAGGAGTAATGATGGAGTATAGGTCATTGGTTAATTAAATAAAGAAACTGTTTGGCCTGAAAGGTTAGAACATAGGTGGGTGGAATAAACATAAGAGAATGCTGGGAGGAATAGGAATTGAGCTTAGAGATGCCATGCACCTCTCCCATGGGTAGAAATGGTAGCTCTGCACTCTGAGGCAGATGGCGATACAGCCAGCCACCAGGTCAGACATGCTAAATCTTTCCTTCTAAGCGCACCTCGTGCTGCAACATACATTATTAGACATGGGTTAAGAGGCTGAAAATAATGGGGCAGGCAGCGTTGAAATGAATAGTTTTGTGTTGTTATTTCGGAGCATAACCTTACAAGGCGGCCCCATGGGGATGCAGCCCTGCTGCTCAAATTTCTACAATCAACGGGGAAATGGAAGAAGGGAAGAAAGAAGAGAGAGAGACAAGGAAGAATGGATGGATTCAATCATTCATTGGAAAAATGAGTGAACCAATGAATGAGGAGACCAATAGGAAAAAATGTGCTGCATTCCCTCAGAGAGTCAGGTCAAATTAAGGATTGACAAGGTTTTCCACTGAGGAGGAGGCTTATTCCATTTTACCTTCTTTGTGCTCCAGGCCCACCCACAAGTGTGATGATGAGGACAGGGAGAAGAAGAGGAGAGGGTGTACCAGAATTCCCTGGTACAATTTCTCACCCAAATTGTAGCCAAATCACCTGACCTGGGACAGCTGATCTACATGCTGGACCCTAACTCCCAGTTTGACAACTCTAACATTTTAACCAAGTTTGTGAAGATGAAGGAACCAAAAATAGCCCAGTTACAGGATGGCAGGTTCCTTACAGGATGGGAGTCAGACATCAGTACCATACTGGTATTTGGCGGTTTGATGGGTGTGTGTGGTCTTTGCCAGACTCCACCTAGCATCATGGATTCCCTACTTTCCTGATATTATGGAGTTTGGTGCATTCATCATATGTGTGCATGTCACACACTAGTGGGCATCATATGTACATGTTTATCCTGTGTGTGGGTGAGTGTGTTCATGAGTTTTATAGCCCAAGTACTACAGAACATGATCAATGAAAGGGAACACTGTTTTCCAGATATGGCAGGGCAATTATTTAAATGAACTGACAAGGGTTGGATGGCATGGATAAGACCTATGAGAGTTCAAGGCATACCGAATCCAGGCATGACAAAGTAGGTGGCAGACAGAATTCTGGCAAAACTAAGTAGGTAGCTTGATGTCCAACTTACTGGAGAAGAGCAACTGAGCGGAGACACTTTTCACTAAGCAACATGCTCTAGTGGAGATCAAACATCCTTTGACTTACAGCCAGTACGAATTAAACAATTCATCAAATGAAACCTAATTTTCTCTGATTTTGAGTATACATTTGTGTCCCTTCCTGATTAATCTACTCTCTATCCTCTTAAGTCCCAATACCTCACGCTGATATAGGTCACATCTTTCCATTTGACATGGTTTTCCCTCAAGCTTCATACCGCCCCGAGATCATACAACTTTTTGTCCCCTCTCCACTGCTTCCTTGACAGCCATCTTGTCCTTTACCACACCACGCATCCCCAGTCCTTTACTCTCCAAGGGGAAAAGACCATAAATCCTGCTTTGTTTTGAGGCATGTATTTCTGTGATGCCCCATCCACCAAACACAATCCATCATTGACCAAATAACACAACATGTTAACAAATTTTTATTCTTTGAGAAAGAATAATCCATTGGAAAAGATACCAGGATTCATAGAAGACCTGAGGTATCTCTGAAAAAACACATTCCCAAAGAGAACATTAAGTCTGCCCCTCAAAATTTGAGTATTTCACTTTAACAGATCTTCACCAAATCATAGACATAGATATGGAAGTCATTATCAAACTTGATGAAATACACAGAAGGTTTGTTGGGAACTTGGCAAATAATTTTACCTATCTCTTGGGTTCCATCTTTTTTGTTGTACTGCACTCTTTGGCCCTCCAAGGAATCCCTGCCTAATTCCAAAGTCACCTCTACTGGAGGACATTCAGGCGTGATGTGGAGGTTGCCTTCAATGGAATCATCATGATGGTGGTAAAGGTACAGGACCGGATCATTCTCATTGACAATGTAGAAACAGGTCGTTATGGTCTGCACCTCATCTGGGACCAAGCCACTCCACTCTTCCTTAGAGCATGGCATGATGTGGAGGTTGCCTTCCAGGTAGTCATCCAGGAGGTGGTAAATGTACAAGACCGGATCTTTCTTGTAGGTAATATAAAACCAGGTCTTCATGATTGGCACCTCTTCTAGGACCATCCCGTTCCAGTCATTCTTAGAGCCATTTGTGCCCATGAATGTATGTTTCACTGCTCTGCCAACTATGGTGTTTGAGAGATGAGTGTCTGACACCTGAGGAAATGGCACATTATTAGGCAGGATCTTCAGGTTTAAAATCCTTTCATCACTATTAAGCTCCAAGCCATAGACACAATCAATCCCATCATATTTCAACAAATAGAGAGAGGGATATGTTGGCAGTTGATCTAGAATGATGGCTTTCCAATGGGTGACTGGTTCATTGGCTTCCTTCCAGCCATGAGAAATTCTGCGGCCAACAATATTCTCCAGGGCCTCAAAAGGCTTACTAAGTTTTTGCTTCTGGAGCGATGGCCCATTCTTCTTCTGGAGATGTGGCATGCAACTCATACAATGAGGCATCTTCATCATGGCGGGAGACTTTCTGAGATAGGGCACAGCACTCCTGTTCCACTGTCTCTTAGCTCTGTTTCTGTGCTTGGGCTTCATAGCTGCCAATCTCTGCATAGGAAGAACTCTTCAGTTTAAATCAGACACAAAGTGGTTTCCTCCACCATAAGTGCCTGCAAGGATAAGAAGGTGAGGATGTGAGGTCAAGGCTCTTTTTAGGAATAACTTTGGAGCAGGTGAAAAAGGCAGGGCTGAATAGATTTGGATACCTAAATGGAATATGTTCTTAAGAAATTAATAGGAAAATTATCAAACTCTTGTCTACAGCTCAGTATATGTGTATCAGAGACATATTCCTGCTGCAAAATGCAATTGACCTCTACTGAGAAACCTACTTCCTGACTTACTATATCAATGAGAGAGGAAGCTATGCCTATACCTAAAATGAGGAAGAAATATCTGAACAGATAGCAAAGAATTCAAAGAACAGCCACTGTTCTCCTTACCACTCAAGCTACTGGTTAGTTGGCTGATCTATAACCACCTGCCCAAGGTCATGGCACTCCAGTCCACTGGCTCTCTCTATTGTGTCTCCTGATCCAGATCCAGGTTGATTACATAAAGATATTCTGTATCTTCATTAGAGAAGGGAGTACTGTGAGTCAAACTGCCAAAAGAAAGAAACATTAATCTGTGCAACAGCACCTATTAGAAATAATTATCTTTTAAAACACATATGGACAAAGAGGATCTTTGCCATTTAAGTGGACTGAGGAATTGGACATTTTTAGCAAAGATAGAGTGGGGAGAATACCTGACATTAACCGTCCCCCAGCTATCAAATATAGGAGCTGTTAACGACATAAATTTTGGACCCAGAGCAGATTTGAAAGAAACCTTTCTTTGACTACAGAGTCCTAGTTGCTTCCTAAACATATTTACCAAAAGAAAATATCTTGGCTCTCTAGATTCCAACTTCTGGAAATTCGGTTGAACAGTTGTGGAGCCCAAGAGCTGAACTGACCTCCTCAGCCACCGTGAAGATAGTAAGCCCACCTTCACAGAAGACCAGTGCTTCATGTGGAACAGAGTTGCCACCCCCAACCAAAGCTTTGTGACATCATCAAGGCTCTACTTATGTCATAAAACTCCTCCTAGCCAGGTTTCTTCCCTACTAACCCCCAGAAATATCCAGCATACAGGTCCTAAAATGCTGCTCATACAGCCTCATGAAGACCCAAAATAAAAACCCCAATCTTCTTCCCAATTACTTGAGTCATATTTTCCAAGTAACTCAACCCCTTTATGTGTTTATTTTTCTGTAAATAATTTTTGGTCTGAGTCAACAGCTCACATGAATGTTTTTTTTTCCTAGCTCCAATGTCCTCATTGGTTATTTTCTATTGATTTTTCCATTACTTCATAATAATAATTATCAAACTTTCCACTTCTCTTCCTCCTCCCACATTCTTCTTGCTCCGCAAATAAACCTCTCCACTCAAACACCAGTCCAAATAGAGGGCAGGGTACTTTGAGCTGTGGGAAGTCCAAGCCCACCCTTCATCCATCCAGATTTAGCAAGGTATGCATCCACAAAAAATATGATCACAAAAAGCCAGTGTATGATATGCAGACAATTGCAAGTGCCATTATCATTTGCTTCTCCGTCTGCCCCAATTGTCAGCCACATTCAGAGCTTCCAGTTTGATCCCATGTTCTTTCATTCCCAGGTCACTGGATTAGTTGCAATCCCCTTAGTTCAGGCACAGTGTCTCATAGTGTGGACCAAGCCCTTATATTCATGACATCCTTGCTCTTTTTCTCCATCCATCTGCTCTTCCACTGGAGCTTGGAAGCTCCATCTATTTTCTGATTTTGACCCTGACTTGATCTCCATCATTTGCCAAAAAAATTTCCATGGTGGTTTTCAAGATAGTCAGTCATCATTCTGACTATGGGACAAGGCACACATAGTTCCTAGGGACATGTGACAGTGCGGTCAACTTCTCCTCCCTGCTTAAGTACCTAGAGAGGGTCACCCTATGGCCTTCTGAGAACCACTCGAGAGATATCGATCTTGACATCCCCAGAATGGCCCCATAAATTGAGATATCATCAGTGTATGTGCACTAACTTGTGTGTGTTTGTGTGTGTGTGTATTTAAAGCACAATAACAAATGGATGGTAATATTGAAGTTTCTTCTCATCTTGAGAAGAATATTTGCTACAGAAACACTCTCACAGTAATAGTGAGAGTGTAAACTATCTAAGAAAGGAGAAATAACAGGAGGAATCCCCCAGGAGTTAGGCTCAGTGTCCCAGGAATTACGCCCAAGGAAAGTCAATGAACTCAGTGATGGAAGATAAAACCCAGCCTAAATAAAACCCTAAATCATTTAGGTGGAACATGAGATACTCTTACAACAGTTACAAGAGGTCTAAAATGCCTGGACTGGAACATAAGGGGAACACAAGGACGTGGAGCTGAGAGTGCATGGCAAAACTGATTGGATCTGGCAAAAATTATGTAAGCATACCAAGGAAACCACCAGTGGGACAAAATCCTAAGAAATCTGTATGACAACATATCATGTTGAACATTATGAGATTTATGGACAAAGGAAAGATCTTAATTATGTCACTGTCACACAGGTGATGATGAACCAGTTCCATCGTAGAGTGACTCCCTGCTGTGTTTAAGATAACCTGTCAATTCTGTCTAGTCAGTTACAAGGAAATTTGCATTAATTGCACAGATTAACTATCAGCATCATTTACTGCACAATCAAAGGCAAGGCAAAGAAATCATAGACATGTTGTTGAATGCTGATGATGTTATTGGGAGTTTTGATGGGTTTTTTTCTTAAAGGGAAATCATCGGTGACTCTCATGCATGAAGCAGATCCTTTCTCTGTGATGTTTCCTGAATAGCCACTGAGATACCAGCCCATTGAGTTGTGGTCTCTCTCTCTTTTACAAAGCAACTTCTACCTTCAGCTTGATCTCTTGCTTGAGCTTCCCTTCCGGCTACTAGGCTCCTTTTCTGATCCTGCAGAGGGCTTTTGTAAGGGATTGTGATCTCTAAGTTTTTCCCCTTTCAAGAACTAATCATTCTATTAATCACAATTCTAAACTGCTGTGGGAGTTTGTTTGTGACTTATGCCTTCACATGTGATACAAGCGACCTGTGTGTATAGGGTCTTCTCTCTGTTCATGTGGGGAAGGCATGGCAGCAGGAGTAGATGGCTGCTCATTCTCTGTAAGGAAATCAGTAAACAGTGGGGACCAAGTACAAGGATGTCCTGAAATATTAAGTCTTGTCTTTTCAAGGCCCCAAAGCCTCCAGCTAGGTTCAGGGTCACGACAATCTCCAAAACCCACCAAGCATGAAGTATTCAAACCAGAAGCCTGTGTGTACCATATCACATAAATTCATCGTGAGTACACCAATCTGTTTTTTTTCAATTCTAAATTATTTTGTCCCATCAGAACGATCTATATTACCAATAAACCATATTTGCTGCATCTTTGGTGTCCTAGAATTTATTTAAATTGTTGCTGGGACAGTTTTACAAACCTTCCTGTGCTGTTATGAGACCTTAAGGGGACAGCACTTATTTCAGAAATCTAAGGCAGTTGGGTTCAATCCTATGGTTAGCTGTTAGCTAGACACTGGAAGGATGGATTTGACTAAGAAAGGGAGACAGCATACATGGAGGCAGGTAACCTTTCCTTTGCAAAATGACCCATTTTGAGGCCTTACTTCAGGCTCTTCTCTTCTCCTAATCTTGGTTTCTTTATTAGTTTAGGAGGAGAATTAAAACTCCATTTACATTATCTGTGAACCCGAATGAGTTAAGTATATGTGAACAACTTGATGTCTGCCTGTCTGTCACCAGGGCCAGAGTTCAGGGGCATCTGATGCATAGCACAGGAATGTCAGCCATCAATCTCTGGTCCACCTAACTCTACAGCATTAGAGTTGTCATGGTTGCTCATCTGATCTTCCTCATATGATCTCCATCCACAGAGATGTCAGAAAAATCCTCCCCTGAGAGTGCAAGTTCTTTACAAATGAAAGATTATACAACAGAAGACACATGGGAGATTTATATGGGCAAGCTGTTGAAAAGATAAAGTGACAGAAGAAGTTTATTGATTAATTAAAGAAAGAATCCGCTTCAGCTGACAGGTTAGATCATAGGTAGGTGGAGTAAACAAAATAGAATGCCGGGAGGAAGAGGTAGTGAGCTCAGAGAAGCCATGCTCCCCTCTCCCCGGCAGAGGCCATAGCTCTGCTCTCTGAGGCAGATGTCGATGCAGCCAGCCACCATGTCAGACATGCTGAATTTTTCCTGGTAAGTGCACCTCATTATACTACACTGATTTTTAGAAATGCGTTAAAATGCTGAATCTAATGGGCCAGCAGTGTTTAAAAGAATACAGGTTTTGTGTATTTATTTCAGGCATAACCTTCATGCGGCCATTGTGCTGGGGACACAGCCTCGCTGCTCAAATAACTACAGAATGGCTTGCAGCCTTGTGGACAACTGAATCCACTGAAAGCCTGAGAATGCTTGGGAAAGTGTAAAGCATGTTTTCTTGGTAGCAGCGATTTCTCGGTCTGCTCTGCTTGCTAGAAGAAAGCAAGGGCTCTCATCTAAAAGAGGCTTGCTGACTCAGCTTCAGCTGCAAAACCCTGCAGCCCTTAAGAGGTCCTGCCACAAAACAGTTAAATGTTGTTGATAAAAGCCAACTGAATGCTTGTATGTTTTCAGCAGTAGCAGGAAAACAACGTGTGTTGCTTTAAAATGCCGGCTTTCTGGGCCTTCCTGCCTGAGAAAACTCTGACTGTTTGAGGAAGGAGGGCTAGCTAGAGAAAGAGGGCTTGAGTGTTGTCTGTTGCAGCCTCTTTTATGGCAAGGACCTTGAAACACTGTAGACTTGTGGCACTGAATGCGGCTCTGTTCGGTACCTCAGCCACAATGTTGGAATGGCAGAAAGCTAAGGAATGGGCTACATCGGGCCAGCAAAGCCACGGCTTTAGTCCTACTGAGATTGCTTGGTAAATGAAAGACTCATGTGGTCAGAAAAACAGAGAGAGAAATAGAGTAAAGAGAGATTCAAAGACAAAGAAAATTTTTAAATGATTTACAGTGTGTTAAAAATATGTGCAGGCTAAAATTTGAAGTTCTTAAAGTTAAAAAAAGGAAGAGAGTTGTTGAGTGTGGTAGTACACACCTGTAAACCCAACACATGGGAGGCAGTGGGAGATTGATATCTGTACCTTCAAGGTGAGGTAGCACACGCCTTTAATCCCAGTGCCTTGAAGGCAGAGACAAACAGATCTTTGTGAGTTCAATGTGTAGTAGCATACACCTTTAATCCCAATGCCTGAAAGGCAGAGAGAGGCAGATCTCTGAGACTTCAAGGACAGACATGTATACAGAGTTATTCCAGGTCAAAGATACAGAGAACCTGTCTCAAAAGGCAAAAAATAAAAAGGAAAAATAAACAAAATAGAGGTTAAATTGAAGCGCACAAAGATGGAAAATTCACAGCGAATTTTGATATTGTATGCTATTATGCTCTTTTTGAATCATTTGAATTTTGAGGCAGTAGCAATAGCTGCTAAAAGATGTTTCTTTATAAAAGCTGCTGAAATAATCCAACATAGATATTTTGAAAATGCCTTGACTTTGAAATTTGGATCTAAGGGCATGATGCTTTGGAAAGGAGTTTCTATTTTGTTTTCACAGAGGGTGATAGTCTGTGGATGCCTCTATCCTAATATGGTAGGATGGACCACGCCCTACTTAAAGGTTGCTGTGAACACCTTTAAAAAATTGCTTCCCTCAACTGCCAACTGAGATAAATCAATAATGATGCCACCATTCAGCAGGAAGCATTTTGGAGAGAAGAAACTGCACCCACGTTCCCAAATATGGCTTATAAACGTTCTTTTACATTTAAAGTGGGATGTGATATAGATATGAATATTTGCATTAGTATAGATTTTGCTTTACTGATAGAGATTTTAGGTCAATTTTGTTATATGTATATGCATTTTTGATCTTAATTAAGGTATTGCGATTGTGTAGTTCATTTAAAAATATAATGTATATAGGTTATTAATGGATAATCATTAATAATAGTCAAGTTTGTAGTCATGTTAGTTAGATTTTCTAGCTACATAGATATATATATTTCAGTCAGATAGGCATTATTCATATCTCTCTAGACTACAAAATAGGCTATTTAATGTTTTAGTACCTTAGGGTTTTTCATGACAGTGAGACACTCTTCACTGGGCAGCACATATCTACTTCAGGAAGAAGATGGGCATCACAGAGGATCCTTATGGAGTTTGATAGCCATTTGGGGAAGAAACTGCTCTTGCCTGGATTGTTGCATAAACTGTACACAGAAAACACTCAGAGAGAGGACTACTGAACTTGCCTAAAGGTGAGATGATCTTTTCGTGTTCCTGATTCAGGAAAGGGTCAGCAAAACATTCTTCCAGACAAGCAGATAGAGACTGCCTTTGAAATTTCCTGCTTCATGGAAATGTCTGCTGGAAACTATGGGCCTGTAGGCTGAGGATGGAAACACCAACGGTACAGAGGAACTTTGGGTGACTGTCCAGGCAGCGAGATGTCTCTGTCATTTCTAGAGTTTGAAAATGGCTTACTTTTTGTTTGCTTAGTTAATACTGTATTATTCTGGAGTCTCTGATGGAGTTGAAGAAGAGATAGATAGTTATAGTTTTCCATTGTTATGATAAAAGATAAAATAGATATAAATATTGTAACTGTAATTCTTGCTTGAGAACTGTTTTATTATATGTAATTTTGCTATGTTAAAGTTGAAGATTCCGTTCTTGTTTAAACAGAAATAGGAGTTATGATGGAGTATAGGTCATTGGTTAATTAAATAAAGAAACTGTTTGGCCTGAAAGGTTAGAACATAGGTGGATGGAATAAACATAAGAGAATGCTGGGAGGAATAGGAATTGAGCTTAGAGATGCCATGCACCTCTTCCATGGGCAGAAATGGTAGCTCTGCACTCTGAGGCAGATGCCGATACAGCCAGCCACCAGGTCAGACATGCTAAATCTTTCCTTCTAAGCGCACCTCGTGCTGCAACATACATTATTAGACATGGGTTAAGAGGCTGAAAAGAATGGGGCAGGCAGTGTTGAAATGAATAGTTTTGTGTTGTTATTTCGGAGCATAACCTTACAAGGCGTCCCCATGGGGATGCAGCCCTGCTGCTCAAATTTCTACAATCAAGGGGAAAATGGAAGAAGGGAAGAAAGAAGAGAGAGAGACAAGGAAGAATGGATGAATTCAATCATTCATTGGAAAAATGTGTGAACCAATGAATGAGGAGACCTAGTAGGAAAAAATGTGCTGCATTCCCTCAGAGAGTCAGGTCAAATTAAGGATTGACAAGGTTTTCCACTAAGGAGGAGGCTTATTCCATTTTACCTTCTTTGTGCTCCAGGCCCACCCACAAGAGTGATGATGAGGACAGGGAGAAGAAGAGGAGAGGGTGTACCAGAATTCCCTGGTACAATTTCTCACCCAAATTGTAGCCAAATCACCTGACCTGGGACAGCTGATCTACATGCTGGACCCTAACTCCCAGTTTGACAACTCTAACATTTTAACCAAGTTTGTGAAGATGAAGGAACCAAAAATAGCCCAGTTACAGGATGGCAGGTTCCTTACAGGATGGGAGTCAGACATCAGTACCATACTGGTATTTGGCGGTTTGATGGGTGTGTGGGGTCTTTGCCAGACTCCACCTAGCATCATGGATTCCCTACTTTACTGATATTATGGAGTTCGGTGCATTCATCATATGTGTGCATGTCACACACTAGTGGGCATCATATGTACATGTTTATCCTGTGTGTGGGTGAGTGTGTTCATGAGTTTTATAGCCCAAGTGAAGGGGTTAAATCAGCTCCCTTTAGAGGGCGGGGTTTGCCTCAGGCGAATCCCTGCCAATAAAGGGTGCGCGGAGAGGCGGCTCGCCCCTTTTTTGTTCCTCGCTACCTGTGCTACGCTGGAACTTTGGTTCAGTAAGTTTAACAATAAACTGGTAAATATTCTTTGATATCTGCATTGCCTTTATTTTTGCGGGAACATCTGGCGCCTGCCCCGTGGGGCTTTGCCGAGAACCGGCCCCGAATCGGAGTCTCTTGCACCCCCGGTCGCTGCGGCGGTCTCTCTGGGCGTGCGCGGAAGAAGTTGAGATTCTGAGCAGTCTCTCTGGGCGCGCGCTGAAACAGCTGAGATTCTGAGCGACTCGATTTTCCCTGCTGCTTGTTAGAGTATCAAGCAGTGAGTTTGATATCGACAGAGCCTTTTTACCAGCGCCTAAGCCTCTGTTCCATGCCGCCCCGGCCAGATTTCTCATGCCCGCCCGCCGGCGCACGCGCTGCCTGTGTCTGCTGCTCCCCCTCCCACCGCCGCCAGTGCTCAGGTCACGTGACAGCGGCCTGAGAGCCCCGGCAAAAAATACTTAGCCTGGTGTCTGTTTCAATTTTGTTTTTGAGTCGTTTTATTTCAGATTTAGGACACGTGGATTCAACTGGACTCTTTCGCCACCACTGGCAGGAACCAGTTATTACAGGTAAGAGAACTTTTTCTTTTCTAAATAATGTCTGAGAACGTGACCGCAGCCTATTTCAATAGTTCTTTTGAGTGCACCATTTGGGAGATCTTACAAGAGGTGTCTACCACACCACATATATGGATATTCCTGGGATTCTTAATTTTCCTTAGCACTATTTGGTTTGATAATAGGAAAATGATCAAATCTCTTAAGGCAGAGGTTGAACGTTTGAAAACTATTGAGAGCGACAACAATCTTCTCAAGAATCAGTTTGAAGTTCTCCAGGAAGAAAACAAATCTTTGTTTAACATGACTCGGTTAACTGAGCAAAATCTAGAAAAAGTACAGGTTGATGTTAAGGAGAAATTCATTACTATGGAAGAAGGAACAGCTGAATTAGATCGTAAGTTTCAGCAGTCCCTTTCTGATGTTAAGGAGAAATTCATTACTATGGAAGAAGGAACAGCTGAATTAGATCGTAAGTTTCAGCAGTCCCTTTCTGATGTTAAGAAGAAATTCATTACTATGGAAGAAGGAACAGCTGAATTAGATCCTAAGTTTCAGCAGGCCCTTTCTGTAGGAACTGAAACGTTAACTGAGAGAATCAAAACTGCTGAATGTGACAATCGAATTTTGTCTAAAGCTTATGACAGATTGGCGGAAAGATTGTCAATACAAGAAGGCACGGTTTATGCCATAAAAATTATGTCCAAAGATGACAAGTTATCTCTACTGGACAAATTTCATACTCTAGAATCCTCAATGAAGGCTTTAGAACATAATTCTGGGCAGGAGATTCAGACATTACAAAAAGCAATGGTGAATAGAATTGAAAAGATTGAGGAATTTCTAAATTCTGATGAAGAAGAGCAAAGGGTAGAAAGCCAAATTTTAACTACATCTGTGGATAAATCCCTCCGGGAAAATTTTCACAAAGCTCTACCTACAGCTCTACATGCCTTTCCTGTAATAACAACAGAAAAGGTGGTTGGTTCCAGAAACCCTAGGGTCATCAAGGAAGATACATGGGAGCCTGTCCGTATGAATGATCTCAAAGAAATTAAACAGGCCATCATGTCTTTTGGGATGCACTCACTTTTGTTAAAGAGATGCTAAAATCTTGGGCCACAACAAGCAAAGCAACCCCCTTGGACTGGCTCCAGCTGAGCTCCGCGGTCCTTGAGAGTGGACCACAATTAAAATGGAAATGCTTATTCAGGCAAGAGGCTAGACTTTTAGAACAGCAGGAAAAGGCGAAGGGAATTGACGTTTCCCTAGATAAAATTCTAGGTGAAGGGCTCTTTTCAGACCCTCAGGAACAAGCTAATTTGGATGAAAACATACTCTCCATGTGTACTAGAGCAGCCTTAAGGGCTTGGGACAGAGTACAAGACCCAGGACAGAGAATGGAATCATTTGTCACAGTTAAACAGGGTCAGAGAGAACCCTTTAGTGACTTTTTACAAAGATTAACTAAGGCTGTACAAATGGGGATACCTGACCCAGAAGCAAGACGTATAATAATTGAGTCTTTGGCTTACGAAAATGCTAATGTGGAATGCAAAAGGATCTTGAGGCCTTTAATGTTCAGATCAGCGTCCTTGGAAGAATGGGTCTTGCATACACTAGATGTTGACACATTTGACTATGGCACTGAAGCATGGGTAGAAGAAGCAATTTCCAATGGTAAAAGGAGACACCAGAATACCAAATGTTTTAATTGTGGCAAAATGGGTCATATGAAAAGGAATTGTAAACAACGGGTTTTCAGAAATAATAATAATGCGTCTTCTAGAAATAACAGGAATAGAAGGAATCAGCCTTCAGGTTTATGTAGAAGATGTGGGAAGGGCAGACACTGGACGAATGAATGCAGGTCTACAAGAGATAGACAAGGCAACCTGATACAGACGGTAAACGTGAGAGGGGGGGCCTCTCAGGCCCCCATGGCAAACATGGTTCAGACATTCCCAGTTTCTGCAGAGAACATGCCTCGTCAGGACAATTAGAAAGCCACATGCCTACTGTTACAAGCAATAGTAATCAGAAAGATGAGTTTACGTGTGTTTTGGCAAACTTCTATAAATGATCAAAGACCTAAGCTGAGAGTGTGTGTAAATGGCATTTTTATTACTGGCCTACTGGACACAGGTGCTGATGTAAGTATCATTACCCCAGAATCTTGGCATCCATATTGGCCTCTTCAGAATGTAAATGTTCAGCTCCTGGGAATTGGAACCCTATGTCGAGTAAGGCAGAGCACGAGATGGGTTGAATGTATAGGGCCTGAGGGACAAATAGGAAAATTAAGGCCTTATGTAGCCAATATTGCAATGAATTTATGGGGTCGTGACCTATTACAACAATGGAATACTCAAATTAACATTCCTGCTACTTCTAGAGCCCATATTTCTGAAAGGAATATTAAAAGTTATTACAAAAGGACAAAACCGGCCATTAGGGCTGTGCAGGAACAAGCAATTGATGTCCCTTCAGAAATACCAACAGCCTTGCCTCTAAAATGGTTGACTGAGAAACCAATATGGACAAAGCAATGGCCTTTAGCTGAGGAAAAGCTACAGGCTTTAGAACAGCTGGTACAAGAGCAACTAGATGCTGGACATATAGAAGAATCTACCAGCCCTTGGAATTCTCCTGTATTTGTGGTTAAGAAAAAATCAGGTAAATGGAGAATGGTGACAGATCTCAGGGCCATCAACAAGGTTATTCAACCTATGTGCCCTCTGCAATCTGGAATTCCGTTGCCCTCTTTATTACCAAAAGGATGGCCTCTCATAGTTATTGATTTAAAGGATTGTTTTTTCACTATACCTTTGCAAAAAGAAGATAGAGAAAAATTTGCCTTCACAGTGCCTACTTATAACAATTCTCAACCTTCGAGGAGGTACCACTGGACCGTCCTCCCCCAGGGTATGTTAAATAGCCCCTCCCTGTGCCAATATTTTGTGAATCAACCATTGCAAATAATACGCAAGAAATTTCCCAAATCTATTGTATACCATTACATGGACGACATATTGTTATCTGATTCAAACATAGATACCTTGAACAGACTGTTTGAAGAAATACAGATACTGTTACCTAAATGGGGATTGCAAATTGCTCCTGAAAAGATTCAGAAGGGAGATTCTGTTAATTATTTAGGTTATAGAATAGGTTTGCAAAAAATTAAGACACAGAAGGCACAAATTTGGAGAGATCGCTTACGGACTCTTAATGACTTTCAAAGACTGTTAGGAGACATTTCCAGTTTACGACCAACTATTGGGATAACACCTGATCTAATAATTCATTTGAACAAGACCTTGGATGGTGATAAAGATTTAAACAGTCCCAGAGAATTAACAGCTGAAGCAGAAAAGGAACTGACAAAATAAAGGCAATGCAGATATCAAAGAATATTTACCAGTTTATTGTTAAACTTACTGAACCAAAGTTCCAGCGTAGCACAGGTAGCGAGGAACAAAAAAGGGGCGAGCCGCCTCTCCGCGCACCCTTTATTGGCAGGGATTCGCCTGAGGCAAACCCCGCCCTCTAAAGGGAGCTGATTTAACCCCTTCATCTCCCCCTTTTGTCTAAATAAGACACAACTAAACCAAATATAACTATAACAATAATAACAAATGATAAATATAACAAACAATATTGAGAGCAAAAGTTTTGCTAAAGAGTAACTACAATTAAATAATCTTCAACTCCATCAAAGATCTGAGAAGGGAGTAAATATTACTTAACAAAAAAGAGATATCCAAAATGTGCAACAAATGACAGAGACAACTGACTGCCTGGGCAATCACCCAAAATCTCGTTTGCAATGTTGAGTCAACCAACTTTGGCTAAGGCCTAACATAACTGACATACCATTCTCAAATGCAAGGAACTTTCTTAGGATTATCCTACCCTGTCTTGGCAAGATAAGACAATCCTGTTTATATCTTAGTCAGTAGTTGAGGTATGGGTTTTTCTTAACCCAAAGGCCAGTTCTGCCAGGAAGACAAGCTCCCAGTGGAGTGTCTTTGGTGCTCAACGTTCTCTCGGGAGTAGAGTGGTGTTGCCAGGAGTAAATTGTGTCTCGATGGCACAGAATTCTAGGTTAGATTAAAGGCCATTTTCTACAGCTCTTCAAAGAGGCTGAAGATTATACTATCTATACTGAAAATAATCTCTATGTATCTAAAAGACCTGATTAACCTAAAAATAATATGACAAACATGTAATTCTCAATACCTATCTAATTTGAAAACTAAGGGAATAAACAATTGTGCAATGTATGAAGACAATGATCTTCACCTGTAAACAATGTCATTACTTATCAAATGTAAACAATGTTATTACATAAATAGTACCAGAGGTAGAAATGTACATTGTGATATGATAGATGTATCCATACAATATAAGCATACTCTTATACCAAAATAGAGGTAGGAACACTCACATTCAATATTCAATATATCAATATACAAGAAACAGTACCAACATAATTTTGTAAAAACAGTAAGTCACAAATACCAATCATCCCATCAACCCAGTTAATCCCCCCCCCTTTTTTTATCCCTAATTACATACAATATCTCCCCATCCCCTCACTCCTAAACCAACCACTAAAAGATGTCCCTAACCCTGTGGGCAAACTCTGTTGGGAGAGGGGACGTCGTCCTCTTAGATTGCTTCTAGCTGACATGGGGGCGACGTTCTTCTTAGGGGCCCCTGTGAAAGCAAACGATGGTAAAATTCCCAAATTAACCTTTGACTTAAGAAAATTATAACTAGTCTCTGTGTGTTTCGAGAAGGTCCGGCCAGAGCGTTGTCAAAAATGTGCATCATATGAAATTGTCTCTTGCAGTTGGTACCAAAAAACAGGTCTAAAATTAGTGCTTAAAAAAAAATTCATGACGTCATAAAAACCAGATTGAGTTGATGTTGTGGGGCCCCATCTTCATCCTGGAAACTTCAAAAATTACTGTAGGAAAATATGTTGCTTGTTATGGGAAATTTAAACATTAACAACAAGGACTTATACTGACATATAAAGAAAGACACAGATGTGAGGGAAGGCAAAGAAAGTTTATCAAGTATAAAATTATTCTTATTCTGTCCCATTTCATGGCTCCTGACCTGAGACAGAAACTTTGAAATACCTCTTATCAACAGGCTTGGAATTGAAGAAGGACTGAGCCATAGTCCAACTCCAAAACCAGCTCTACACATTTATAAAGAAGTGTTCAATAAAACATATATATATATATATATGTATATATATATATATATATGAAATCAATACTTACGCTATGTATAGAATTTTATTGTTGATGTTTAATGGGTCGTAACTATTTTCCATCCATCAGTAATTAAATATTCAGGGTCCCTCAAATTCTTTGGAGATGAATATTTTCCTGTGGAGATAAGAAAAGAACCCTGCCCCCATCCTATTAGTAATCCTTACCATCTGTACGTCGGTCATCCTTGTGAATGAATTGTTATTTATCTTTTCCAAGTGACTTCCCTTCCTCAAACCAAACCTTTATTAATTTTGACGGTATCCATAATTTTTCCTCACCTGTGGAGATAAGAGCAAAACCCCTTCCCCAACGCAGCACATCTCCTGGCTTCCATTGTGAGGTCAGTACATCCTTGAAATAAACTGGTTGATTTAGTTCAGCAGACTTTTCCATTATCCAATGTCTTTCTGCAGCCGTCGTTCCCTTCTCGTTAGCGTTGAGAAAATTCAAGGTTAACAAAGCATTATGTAACCTATTTCTAGGGGTGTTTTCCACTCCTTTCTGTTTGTTCAACATATCCTTTATAGTTCGATTTGATCTTTCTATGACTGCTTGACCTGTAGGATTGTATGGTATACCTGTAACATGCTTGATATTGTAATGATCAAAAAACCGTTTCATCTTCCTAGAGACATGAGCAGGACCATTATCTGTCTTTATTTGTGTAGGTATACCCATGATAACCATGACTTCTAATAAATGAGTGATTACTGAATCAGCTTTTTCTGAACTTAAAGCAGTTGCCCACTGAAAGCCTGAATAAGTGTCGATGGTGTGATGAACATACTTCAATTTGACAAATTCTGCAAAGTGGAACACATCCATCTGCCAGATTTCATTTCTATGAGTGCCCTTTGGATTAACTCCTGCTGGCAGTGGCGTTTGGTTATAGAAAGAGCAGGTAGGGCATTTCTTCACAATCTCCTTAGCTTGTTGCCATGTAATAGAAAACTCTTTCTTCAAAACTTTGCTATTAACATGATGTTTTTTATGAAATTCAGAGGCTTGAAGCACACTACCAATCAATAATTGATCAATTTCTGCATTACCTTGTGCTAGAGGACCTGGCAGACCCGTAAGGGATCGGATGTGTGTTATGTACATAGGGCAAAGCCGGTTCCTTACAGGATGGGAGTCAGACATCAGTACCATACTGGTATTTGGCGGTTTGATGGGTGTGTGGGGTCTTTGCCAGACTCCACCTAGCATCATGGATTCCCTACTTTACTGATATTATGGAGTTCGGTGCATTCATCATATGTGTGCATGTCACACACTAGTGGGCATCATATGTACATGTTTATCCTGTGTGTGGGTGAGTGTGTTCATGAGTTTTATAGCCCAAGTACTACAGAACATGATCAATGAAAGGGAACACTGTTTTCCAGATATGGCAGGGCAATTATTTAAATGAACTGACAAGTGTTGGATGGCATGGATAAGACCTATGAGAGTTCAAGGCATACCGAATCCAGGCATGACAAAGTAGGTGGCAGACCGAATTCTGGCAAAACTAAGTAGGTAGCTTGATGTCCAACTTACTGGAGAAGAGCAACTGAGCGGAGACACTTTTCACTAAGCAACATGCTCTAGTGGAGATCAAACATCCTTTGACTTACAGCCAGTACGAATTAACCCTTTCATCAAATGAAACCTAATTTTCTCTGATTTGGAGTATACATTTGTGTCCCTTCCTGATTAATCTACTCTTTATCCTCTTAAGTCCCAATACCTCACGCTGATATCGGTCACATCTTTCCATTTGACATGGTTTTCCCTCAAGCTTCATACCACCCCGAGATCATACAACTTTTTGTCCCCTCTCCACTGCTTCCTTGACAGCCATCTTGTCCTTTACCACACCACGCATCCCCAGTCCTTTACTCTCCAAGGGGAAAAGACCATAAATCCTGCTTTGTTTTGAGGCATGTATTTCTGTGATGCCCCATCCACCAAACACAATCCATCATTGACCAAATAACACAACATGTTAACAAATTTTTATTCTTTGAGAAAGAATAATCCATTGGAAAAGATACCAGGATTCATAGAAGACCTGAGGTATCTCTGAAAAAACATATTCCCACAGAGAGCATTAAGTCTGCCCCTCAAAATTTGAGAATTTCACTTTAACAGATCTTCACCAAATCATAGACATAGATATGGAAGTCATTATCAAACTTGATGAAATACACAGAAGGTTTGTTGGGAACTTGGCAAATAATTTTACCTATATCTTGGGTTCCATCTTTTTTGTTGTACTGCACTCTTTTGCCCTCCAAGGAATCCCTGCCTAATTCCAAAGTCACCTCTACTGGAGGACATTCAGGCGTGATGTGGAGGTTGCCTTCAATGGAAATATCATGATGGTGGTAAAGGTACAGGACCGTATCATTCTCGTTGACAATGTAGAAACAGGTCGTTATGGTCTGCACCTCATCTGGGACCATGCCACTCCACTCTTCCTTAGAGCCTGGCATGATGTGGAGGTTGCCTTCCAGGTAGTCATCCAGGAGGTGGTAAATGTACAAGACCGGATCGTTCTTGTAGGTAATATAAAACCAGGTCTTCATGATTGGCACCTCTTTTAGGACCATCCCGTTCCAGTCATTCTTAGAGCCATTTGTGCCCATGAATGTATGTTTCACTGCTCTGCCAACTCTGGTGTTTGAGAGATGAGTGTCTGTCACCTGAGGAAATGGCACATTGTTAGGCAGGATCTTCAGGTTTAAAATCCTTTCATCACTATGAAGCTCCAAGCCATAGACACAATCAATCCCATCATATTTCAACAAATAGAGAGAGGGATATGTTGGCAGTTGATCTAGAATGATGGCTTTCCAATTGATGACTGGTTCATTGGCTTCCTTCCAGCCATGAGAAATTCTGCGGCCAACAATATTCTCCAGGGCCTCAAAAGGCTTACTAAGTTTTTGCTTCTGGAGCGATGGCCCATTCTTCTTCTGGAGAGGTGGCATGCCACTCATACTGAGAGGCATCTTCATCATGGCAGGAGACTTTCTGAGATAGGCCACAGCACTCCTGTTCCACTGTCTCTTGGCTCTGTTTCTGTGCTTGGGCTTCATAGCTGCCAATCTCTGCATAGGAAGAACTCTTCAGTTTAAATCAGACACAAAGTGGTTTCCTCCACCATAAGTGCCTGCAAGGATAAGAAGGTGAGCATGTGAGGTCAAGGCTCTTTTTAGGAATAACTTTGGAGCAGGTGAAAAAGTCAGGGCTGAATAGATTTGGATACCTAAATGGAATATGTTCTTAAGAAATTAATAGGAAAATTATCAAACTCTTGTCTACAGCTCAGTATATGTGTATCAGAGACATATTCCTGCTGCAAAATGCAATTGACCTCTACTGAGAAACCTACTTCCTGACTTACTATATCAATGAGAGAGGAAGCTATGCCTATACCTAAAGTGAGAAATAAATATCTGAACAGATGGCAAAGAATTCAAAGAACAGCCACTTCTCTCCTTACCACTCAAGCTACTGGTTAGTTGGCTGATCTATAACCACCTGCCCAAGGTCATGGCACTCCAGTCCACTGGCTCTCTCTATTGTGTCTCCTGATCCAGATCCAGGTTGATTACATAAAGATATTCTGTATCTTCATTAGAGAAGTGAGTACTGTGAGTCAAACTGCCAAAAGAAAGAAACATTAATCTGTGCAACAGCACCTATTAGAAATAATTATCTTTAAAAACACATATGGACAAAGAGGATCTTTGCCATTTAAGTGGACTGAGGAATTGGACCTTTTTAGCAAAGATAGAGTGGGGAGAATACCTGACATTAACCGTCCCCCAGCTATCAAATATAGGAGCTGTTAACGACATAAATTTTGGACCCAGAGCAGATTTGAAAGAAACCTTTCTTTGACTACAGAGGTCCTAGTTGCTTCCTAAACATATTTACCAAAAGAAAATATCTTGGCTCTCTAGATTCCAACTTCTGGAAATTCGGTTGAACAGTTGTGGAGGCCAAGAGCTGAACTGACCTCCTCAGCCACCGTGAAGATAGTAAGCCCACCTTCACAGAAGACTAGTGCTTCATGTGGAACAGAGTTGCCACCCCCAACCAAAGCTTTGTGACATCATCAAGGCTCTACTTATGTCATAAAACTCCTCCTAGCCAGGTTTCTTCCCTACTATCCTCCAGAAATATCCAGCATACAGGTCCTAAAATGCTGCTCATACAGCCCCATGAAGACCCAAAATAAAAACTCCAATCTTCTTCCCCATTACTTGAGTCATATTTTCCAAGTAACTCAACACCTTTATGTGTTTTTTTTTCTGTAAAATAATTTTTTGTCTGAGTCAAAAACTCACATGAATGTTTTTTTTTTCCCTAGCTCCAATGTCCTCATTGGTTATTTTTTATTGATTTTCCATTACTTCATAATAATAATTATCAAACTTTCCACTTCTCTTCCTCCTCCCACATTCTTCTTGCTCCGCAAATAAACCTCTCCACTCAAACACCAGTCCAAATAGAGGGCAGGGTACTTTGAGCTGTGGGAAGTCCAAGCCCACCCTTCATCCATCCAGATTTAGCAAGGTATGCATCCACAAACAATATGATCACAAAAAGCCAGTGTATGATATGCAGACAATTGCAAGTGCCATTATCTTTGGCTTCTCCGTCTGCCCCAATTGTCAGCCACATTCAGAGCTTCCAGTTTGATCCCATGTTCTTTCATTCCCAGGTCACTTGGTTAGTTGAAATCCCCTTAGTTCAGGCACAGTGTCTCATAGTGTGGACCAAGCCCTTATATTCCTGACATCCTTGCTCTTTTTCTCCATCCATCTGCTCTTCCACTGGAGCTTGGAAGCTCCATCTAGGTTTCTGATTTAGACCCTGACTTGATCTCCATCATTTGCCAAACAAAAGTTCCATGGTGGTTTTCAAGATAGTCAGTCATCAGTCTGACTATGGGACAAGGCACACATAGTTCCTAGGGACATGTCACAGTGCGGTCAATTTCTCCTCCCTGCTTAAGTACCTAGAGAGGGTCACCCTATGGCCTTCTGAGAACCACTTGAGAGATATCGATCTTGACATCCCCAGAATGGCCCCATAAATTGAGATATCATCAGTGTATGTGCATTAACTTGTGTGTGTTTGTGTGTGTGTATTTAAATCACAATAACAAATGGATTGTAATATTGAAGTTTCTTCTCATCTTGAGAAGAATATTTGCTACAGAAACACTCTCACAGTAATAGTGAGAGTGTAAACTATCTAAGAAAGGAGAAATAACTGGAGGAATCCCCCAGGAGTTAGGCTCAGTGTCCCAGGAATTACGCCCAAGGAAAGTCAATGAACTCAGTGATGGAAGATAAAACCCAGCCTAAATAAAACCCTAAATCATTTAGGTGGAACATGAGATACTCTTACAACAGTTACAAGAGGTCTAAAATGCCTGGACTGGAACATAAGGGGAACACAATGACGTGGAGCTGAGAGTGCATGGCAAAACTGATTGGATCTGGCAAAAATTATGTAAGCATACCAAGGAAACCACCAGTGGGACAAAACCCTAAGAAATCTGTATGACAACATATCATGTTGAACATAATGAGATTTATAGACAAAGGAAAGGTCTCAATTATGTCACTGTCACACAGGTGATGATGAACCAGTTCCATCGTAGAGTGACTCCCTGCTTTGTTTAAGATAACCTGTCAATTCTGTCTAGTCAGTTACAAGGAAATTTGCATTAATTGCACAGATTAACTATCAGCATCATTTACTGCACAATCAAAGGCAAGGCAAAGAAATCATAGACATGTTGTTGAATTCTGATGATGTTATTGGGAGTTTGATGGGTTTTTTTCTTAAAGGGAAATCATCGGTGACTCTCACGCATGAAGCAGATCCTTTCTCTGTGATGTTTCCTGAATAGCCAATGAGATACCAGCCCATTGAGTTGTGGTCTCTCTCTCTTTTAAAAAGCAACTTCTACCTTCAGCTTGATCTCTTGCTTGAGCTTCCCTTCCGGCTACTAGGCTCCTTTTCTGATCCTGCAGAGGGCTTTTGTCAGGGATTGTGATCCCTAAGTTTTTCCCCTTTCAAGAACTAATCATTCTATTAATCACAATTCTAAACTGCTGTGGGAGTTTGTTTGTGACTTATGCCTTCACATGTGATACAAGCGACCTGTGTGTATAGGGTCTTCTCTCTGTTCATGTGGGGAAGGCATGGCAGCAGGAGTAGATGGCTGCTCATTCTCTGTAAGGAAATCAGTAAACAGTGGGCCCCAAGTACAAGGATGTCCTGAAATATTAAGTCTTGTCCTTTCAAGGCCCCAAAGCCTCCAGCTAGGTTCAGGGTCACGACAATCTCAAAAACCCACCGAGCATGAAGTATTCAAACCAGAAGCCTGTGTGTGCCATATCACGTAAATTCATCGTGAGTACACCAATCTTTTTTTTTTTAATTCTAAATTATTTTGTCCCATCAGAACGATCTATATTACCAATTAACCAAATTTGCTGCATCTTTGGTGTCCTAGAATTGCTTTAAATTGTTGCTGGGACAGTCTTACAAACCTTCCTGTGCTGTTATGAGACCTTAAGGGGACAGCACTTATTTCAGAAATCAAAGGCAGTTGGGTTCAATCCTATGGTTAGCTTTTAGCTAGACACTGGAAGGATGGATTTGACTAAGAAAGGGAGACAGCATACATGGAGGCAGGTAACCTTTCCTTTGCAAAATGACCCATTTTGAGGCCTTACTTCAGGCTCTTCTCTTCTCCTAATCTTGGTTTTTTTATTAGTTTAGGAGAAGAACTAAAACTCCATTTACAGTATCTGTGAACCTGAATGACTTAAGTATGTGTGACCAACTTGATGTCTGCCTGTCTGTCTACAGGGCCAGAGTTCAGGGGCATCTGATGCATAGCACAGGATTGTCAGCCATCAATCTCTGGTCCACCTAACTCTACAGCATTAGAGTTGTCATGGTTGCTCATCTGATCTTCCTCATATGATCTCCATCCACAGAGATGCCAGAAAAATCCTCCCCTGAGAGTGCCAGTTCTTTACAAATGAAAGATTATACAACAGAAGACACATGGGAGATTTATATGGGCAAGCTGTTGAAAGGATAAAGTGACAGAAGAAGTTTATTGATTAATTAAACAAAGAATCCACTTCAGCTGATAGGTTAGAACATAGGTAGGTGGAGTAAACAAAATAGAATGCCGGGAGGAAGAGGTAGTGAGCTCAGAAAAGCCATGCTCCCCTCTCCCCGGCAGATGCCATAGCTCTGCTCTCTGAGGCAGATGTCGATGCAGCCAGCCACCATGTCAGACATGCTGAATTTTTCCTGGTAAGTGCACCTCGTTATACTACACTGATTATTAGAAATGGGTTAAAATGCTGAATCTAATGGGCCAGCATTGTTTAAAAGAATACAGATTTGTGTATTTATTTCAGGCATAACCTTCATGTGGCCGTGGTGCTGGGGACACAGCCTCGCTGCTCAAATAACTACAGAATGGCTTGCAGCCTTGTGGACAACTGAATCCACTGAAAGCCTGAGAAAGCTTGGGAAAGAGTAAAGCATGTTTTCTTGGTAGCAGCGATTTCTCGGTCTGCTCTGCTTGCTAGAAGAAAGCAAGGGCTCTCATCTAAAAGAGGCTTGCTGACTCAGCTTCAGCTGCAAAACCCTGCAGCCCTTAAGAGGTCCTGCCACAAAACATTTAAATGGTGTTGATAAAAGCCACTGGCTTTGTGGGAGCCTAGGCAGTTTGGATGCTCAACTTAGTAGACCTGGATGGAGGTGGTGGTTCCTTGGACTTCCCACAGGACAGGGAACCCTGATTGATTTTCGGGCTGGGGGGGAGACTTAATTGGGGGAGGGGGAGGGAAATTGGAGGCGGTGGCGGGGAAGAGACAGAAATCTTAAATAAATAAATAAATTAAAAAAAAGAAAAAAGAAAATGTGGAAGGAATGTCGAAGGACACGGGCCAGAAATTAAAACCAACCCAGAGCCTGATAAAAAAATAAATAAAATTGCTTCATGTTTCTGTGCTCAATAAAAAACTTATTTTTATTGAAAAAAAAAAAGCCAACTGAATGCTTGTATGTTTTCTGCAGTAGCAGGAAAAAGAAACTGTGTTGTTTTAAAATGCCGGCTTTCTGGGCCATCCTGCCTGGGCAAACTCTGACTGTTTGAGGAAGGAGGGCCAGCTACAGAAAGAGGGCTTGAGTGTTGTCTGTTGCAGCCTCTTTGATGGCAAGGACCTTGAAACACTGTAGACTTGTGGCACTGAATGCGGCTCTGTTCGGTACCTCAGCCACAAGGTTGGAATGGCAGAAAGCTAAGGAATGGGCTACATCTGGCCAGCAAAGCCACGGCCTTAGTCCTACTGAGATTGCTTGGTAAATGAAAGTCTCATGTGGTCAGAATATCAGAGAGAGAAATAGAGTAAAAAGAGATTCAAAACAAAGAAAAATTTTAAATGATTTACAGTGTGTTAAAAATATGTGCAGGCTAAAATTTGAAGTTCTTAAAGTTAAAAAAAAGAAGAGAGTTGTTGGGTGTGGTAGTACACACCTGTAAACCCAACACATGGGAGGCAGAGGGAGATTGACCTCTGTACCTTCAAGGTGAGGTAGCACACGCCTTTAATCCCAGTGTCTTGAAGGCAGAGACAAACAGATCTTTGTGAGTTCAATGTGTAGTAGCATACACCTTTAATCCCAATGCCTGAAAGGCAGAGAGAGGCAGATCTCTGAGACTTCAAGGACAGACAGGTATACAGAGTTAGTTATTCCAGGTCAAAGATACAGAGAACCTGTCTCAAAAGGCAAAAAATAAAAAGGAAAAGTAAACAAAATAGAGGTTAAATTGAAGCGCACAAAGATGGAAAATTCACAGCGAATTTTGATATTGTATGCTATTATGCTCTTTTTGAATCATTTGAATTTTGAGGCAGTAGCAATAGCTGCTAAAAGATGTTTCTTTATAAAAGCTGCTGAAATAATCCAACATAGATATTTTGAAAATGCCTTGACTTTGAAATTTGGATCTGAGGACATGATGCTTTGAAAAGGAGTTTCTATTTTGTTTTCACAGAGGGTGATAGTCTGTGGATGCCTCTATCCTAATATGGTAGGAAGGACCACGCCCTACTTAAAGGTTGCTGTGAACACCTTTAAAAAATTGCTTCGCTCAACAGCCAACTGAGATAAATCAATAATGATGCCACCATTCAGCAGGAAGCATTTTGGAGAGAAAAAACTGCACCCACGTTCCCAAATATGGCTTATAAACGTTCTTTTACATTTAAAGTGGGATGTGATATAGATATGAATATTTGCATTAGTATAGATTTTGCTTTACTGATAGAGATTTTAGGTCAATTTTGTTATATGTATATGCATTTTTGATCTTCAGTAAGGTATTGTGATTGTGTAGTTCATTTAAAAATATAATGTATATAGGTTATTAATGGATAATCATTAATAATAGTCAAGTTTGTAGTCATGTTAGTTAGATTTTCTAGCTACAAGATATATGTATTTCAGTTAGATAAGCATTATTCATATCTCTCTAGACTACAAAATAGGGTATTTAATGTTTTAGTACCTTAGGGTTTTTCATGACAGTGAGACACTCTACTCTAGGCAGCACATATCTACTTCAGGAAGAAGATGGGCATCAAAGAGGATCCTTATGGAGTTTGATAGCCATTTGGGGAAGAAACTGCTCTTGCCTGGATTGTTGCATAAACAGTACACAGAAAACACTCAGAGAGAGGACTACTGAACTTGCCTAAAGGTGAGATGATCTTTTCGTGTTCCTGATTCAGGAAAGGGTCAGCAAAACATTCTTCAAGACAAGCAGATAGTGACTGCCTTTGAAATTTCCTGCTTCATGGAAATGTCTGCTGGAAACTATGGGCCTGTAGGCTGAGGATGGAAACACCAACGGTACAGAGGAACTTTGGGTGACTGTCCAGGCAGCGAGATGTCTCTGTCATTTCTAGAGTTTGAAAATGGCTTACTTTTTGTTTGCTTAGGTAATACTGTATTATTCTGGAGTCTCTGATGGAGTTGAAGAATAGATAGACAGTTATAGTTTTCCATTGTTATGATAAAAGATAAAATAGATATAAATATTGTAACTGTAATTCTTGCTTGATAACTGTTTTGTTATATGTAATTTTGCTATGTTAAAGTTAAAGATTCCGTTCTTGTTAAACAGAAATAGGAGTAATGATGGAGTATAGGTCATTGGTTAATTAAATAAAGAAACTGTTTGGCCTGAAAGGTTAGAACATAGGTGGGTGGAATAAACATAAGAGAATGCTGGGAGGAATAGGAATTGAGCTTAGAGATGCCATGCACCTCTGCCATGGGCAGAAATGGTAGCTCTGCACTCTGAGGCAGATGGCGATACAGCCAGCCACCAGGTCAGACATGCTAAATCTTTCCTTCTAAGCGCACCTCGTGCTGCAACATACATTATTAGACATGGGTTAAGAGGCTGAAAAGAATGGGGCAGGCAGTGTTTAAATGAATAGTTTTGTTTTGTTATTTCGGGGCATAACCTTACAAGGCGGCCCCATGGGGATGCAGCCCTGCTGCTCAAATTTCTACAATCAAGGGGGAAATGGAAGAAGGGAAGAAAGAAGAGAGAGAGACAGGGAAGAATGGATGAATTCAATCATTCCTTGGAAAAATGAGTGAACCAATGAAAGAGGAGACCTAGTAGGAAAAAATGTGCTGCATTCCCTCAGAGAGTCAGGTCAAATTAAGGATTGACAAGGTTTTCCACTAAGGAGGAGGCTTATTCCATTTTACCTTCTTTGTGCTCCAGGCCCACCCACAAGAGTGATGATGAGGACAGGGAGAAGAAGAGGAGAGGGTGTACCAGAATTCCCTGGTACAATTTCTCACCCAAATTGTAGCCAAATCACCTGACCTGGGACAGCTGATCTACATGCTGGACCCTAACTCCCAGTTTGACAACATTTTAACCAAGTTTGTGAAGATGAAGGAACCAAAAATAGCCCAGTTACAGGATGGCAGGTTCCTTACAGGATGGGAGTCAGACATCAGTACCATACTGGTATTTGGCGGTTTGATGGGTGTGTGGGGTATTTGCCAGACTCCACCTAGCATCATGGATTCCCTACTTTACTGATATTATGGAGTTCGGTGCATTCATCATATGTGTGCATGTCACACACTAGTGGGCATCATATGTACATGTTTATCCTGTGTGTGGGTGAGTGTGTTCATGAGTTTTATAGCCCAAGTACTACAGAACATGATCAATGAAAGGGAACATTGTTTTCCAGATATGGCAGGGCAATTATTTAAATGAACTGACAAGGGTTGGATGGCATGGATAAGACCTATGAGAGTTCAAGGCATACCGAACCCAGGCATGACAAATTAGGTGGCAGACCGAATTCTGGCAAAACTAAGTAGGTAGCTTGATGTCCAACTTACTGGAGAAGAGCAACTGAGCGGAGACACTTTTCACTAAGCAACATGCTCTAGTGGAGATCAAACATCCTTTGACTTACAGCCAGTACGAATTAACCCTTTCATCAAATGAAACCTAATTTTCTCTGATTTTGAGTATACATTTGTGTCCCTTCCTGATTAATCTACTCTTTATCCTCTTAAGTCCCAATACCTCACGCTGATATCGGTCCCATCTTTCCATTTGACATGGTTTTCCCTCAAGCTTCATACCGCCCCGAGATCATACAACTTTTTGTCCCCTCTCCACTGCATCCTTGACAGCCATCTTGTCCTTTACCACACCACGCATGCCCAGTCTTTTACTCTCCAAGGGGAAAAGACCATAAATCCTGCTTTGTTTTGAGGCATGTATTTCTGTGATGCCCCATCCACCAAAAACAATCCATCATTGACCAAATAACACAACATGTTAACAAATTTTTATTCTTTGAGAAAGAATAATCCATTGGAAAATATACCAGGATACATAGAAGACCTGAGGTATTTCTGAAAAAACACATTCCCAAAGAGAGAATTAAGTCTGCCCCTCAAAATTTGAGAATTTCACTTTAACAGATCTTCACCAAATCATAGACATAGATATGGAAGTCATTATCAAACTTGATGAAATACACAGAAGGTTTGTTGGGAACTTGGCAAATAATTTTACCTATCACTTGGGTTCCATCTTTTTTGTTGTACTGCACTCTTTTGCCCTCCAAGGAATCCCTGCCTAATTCCAAAGTCACCTCTACTGGAGGACATTCAGGCGTGATGTGGAGGTTGCCTTCAATGGAATCATCATGATGGTGGTAAAGGTACAGGACCGGATCATTCTCGTTGACAATGTAGAAACAGGTCGTTATGGTCTGCACCTCATCGGGGACCACGCCACTGCACTCTTCCTTAGAGCCTGGCATGATGTGGAGGTTGCCTTCCAGGTAGTCATCCAGGAGGTGGTAAATGTACAAGACCGGATCTTTCTTGTAGGTAACATAAAACCAGGTCTTCATGATTGGCACCTCTTCTAGGACCATCCCGTTCCAGTCATTCTTAGAGCCATTTGTGTCCATGAATGTATGTTTCACTGCTCTGCCAACTATGATGTTTGAGAGATGAGTGTCTCTCACCTGAGGAAATGGCACATTATTAGGCAGGATCTTCAGGTTTAAAATCCTTTCATCACTATGAAGCTCCAAGCCATAGACACAATCAATCCCATCATATTTCAACAAATAGAGAGAGGGATATGTTGGCAGTTGATCTAGAATGATGGCTTTCCAATGGGTGACTGGTTCATTGGCTTCCTTCCAGCCATGAGAAATTCTGTGGCCAACAACATTCTCCAGGGCCTCAAAAGGCTTACTAAGTTTTTGCTTGTGGAGCGATGGCCCATTCTTCATCTGGAGTGGTGGCATGCAACTCATACTAAGAGGCATCTTCATCATGGCGGGAGACTTTCTGAGATAGGCCACAGCACTCCTGTTCCACTGTCTCTTGGCTCTGTTTCTGTGCTTGGGCTTCATAGCTGCCAATCTCTGCATAGGAAGAACTCTTCAGTTTAAATCAGACACAAAGTGGTTTGCTCCACCATAAGTGCATGCAAGGATAAGAAGGTGAGGATGTGAGGTCAAGGCTCTTTTTAGGAATAACTTTGGAGCAGGTGAAAAAGGCAGGGCTGAATAGATTTGGATACCTAAATGGAATATGTTCTTAAGAAATTAATAGGAAAATTATCAAACTCTTGTCTACAGCTCAGTATATGTGTATCAGAGACATATTCCTGCTGCAAAATGCAATTGACCTCTTCTGAGAAACCTACTTCCTGACTTACTATATCAATGAGAGAGGAAGCTATGCCTATACCTAAAGTGAGAAAGAAATATCTGAACAGATGGCAAAGAATTCAAAGAACAGCCACTCCTCTCCTTACCACTCAAGCTACTGGTTAGTTGGCTGATCTATAACCAGCTGCCCAAGGTCATGGCACTCCAGTCCACTGGCTCTCTCTATTGTTTCTCCTGATCCAGATCCAGGTTGATTACATAAAGATATTCTGTATCTTCATTAGAGAAGTGAGTACTGTGAGTCAAACTGCCAAAAGAAAGAAACATTAATCTGTGCAACAGCACCTATTAGAAATAATTATCTTTTAAAACACATATGGACAAAGAGGATCTTTGCCATTTAAGTGGACTGAGGAATTGGACATTTTTAGCAAAGATAGAGTGGGGAGAATACCTGACATTAACCGTCCCCAGCTATCAAATATAGGAGCTGTTAACGACATAAATTTTGGACCCAGAGCAGATTTGAAAGAAACCTTTCTTTGACTAAAGAGGTCCTAGTTGATTCCTAAACATATTTACCAAAAGAAAATATCTTGGCTCTCTAGATTCCAACTTCTGGAAATTCGGTTGAACAGTGTGGAGCCCAAGAGCTGAACTGACCTCCTCAGCCACCGTGAAGATAGTAAGCCCACCTCACAGAAGACTAGTGCTTCATGTGGAACAGAGTTGCCACTCCCAACCAAAGCTTTGTGACATCATCAAGGCTCTACTTATGTCATAAAACTCCTCCTAGCCAGGTTTCTTCCCTACTAACCCCCAGAAATATCCAGCATACAGGTCCTAAAATGCTGCTCATACAGCCCCATGAAGACCCAAAATAAAAACCCCAATCTTCTTCCCAATTACTTGAGTCATATTTTCCAAGTAACTCAACCCCATTATGTGTTTTTTTTTCTGTAAAATAATTTTTGGTTTGAGTCAACAACTCACATGAATGTTTTTTTCCCTAGCTCCAGTGTCCTCATTGGTTATTTTCTATTGATTTTTCCATTACTTCATAATAATAATTATCAAACTTTCCACTTCTCTTCCTCCTCCCACATTCTTCTTGCTCCGCAAATAAACCTCTCCACTCAAACACCAGTCCAAATAGAGGGCAGGGTACTTTGAGCTGTGGGAAGTCCAAGCCCACCCTTCATCCATCCAGATTTAGCAAGGTATGCATCCACAAAAATTATGATCACAAAAAGCCAGTGTATGATATGCAGACAATTGCAAGTGCCATTATCTTTGGCTTCTCCGTCTGCCCCAATTGTCAGCCACATTCAGAGCTTCCAGTTTGATCCCATGTTCTTTCATTCCCAGGTCACTGGATTAGTTGAAATCCCCTTAGTTCAGGCACAGTGTCTCATAGTGTGGACCAAGCCCTTATATTCCTGACATCCTTGCTCTTTTTCTCCATCCATCTGCTCTTCAACTGGAGCTTGGAAGCTCCATCTAGGTTTCTGATTTTGACCCTGACTTGATCTACATCATTTGCCAAACAAAAGTTCCATGGTGGTTTTCAAGATAGTCAGTCATCAGTCTGACTATGGGACAAGGCACACATAGTTCCTAGGGACATGTCACAGTGCGGTCAATTTCTCCTCCCTGCTTAAAAACCTAGAGAGGGTCACCCTATGGCCTTCTGAGAACCACTCGAGAGATATCGATCTTGACATCCCCAGAATGGCCCCATAAATTGAGATATCATCAGTGTATGTGCATTAACTTGTGTGTGTTTGTGTGTGTGTATTTAAATCACAATAACAAATGGATTGTAATATTGAAGTTTCTTCTTATCTTGAGAAGAATATTTGCTACAGAAACACTCTCACAGTAATAGTGAGAGTGTAAACTATCTAAGAAAGGAGAAATAACTGGAGGAATCCCCCAGGAGTTAGGCTCAGTGTCCCAGGAATTACGCCCAAGGAAAGTCATTGAACTCAGTGATAGAAGATACAACCCATTCTAAATAAAACCCTAAATCATTTAGGTGGAATATGAGATACTCTTACAACAGTTACAAGAGGTCTAAAATGCCTGGACTGGAACATAAGGGGAACACAATGACGTGGAGCTGAGAGTGCATGGCAAAACTGATTGGATCTGGCAAAAATTATGTAAGCATACCAAGGAAACCACCAGTGGGACAAAACCCTAAGAAATCTGTATGACAACATATCATGTTGAACATAATGAGATTTATAGACAAAGGAAAGATCTTAATTATGTCACTGTCACACAGGTGATGATGAACCAGATCCATTGTAGAGTGACTCCCTGCTGTGTTTAAGATAACCTGTCAATTCTGTCTAGTCAGTTACAAGGAAATTTGCATTAATTGCACAGATTAACTATCAGCATCATTTAATGCACAATCAAAGGCAAGGCAAAGAAATCATAGACATGTTGTTGAATGCTGATGATGTTATTGGGAGTTTTGATGGGTTTTTTTCTTAAAGGGAAATCATCGGTGACTCTCATGCATGAAGCAGATCCTTTCTCTGTGATGTTTCCTGAATAGCCACTGAGATACCAGCCCATTGAGTTGTGGTCTCTCTCTCTTTTAAAAAGCAACTTCTACCTTCAGCTTGATCTCTTGCTTGAGCTTCCCTTCTGGCTACGAGGCTCCTTTTCTGATCCTGCAGAGGGCTTTTGTAAGGGATTGTGAATTCTAAGTTTTTCCCCTTTCAAGAACTAATCATTCTATTAACCACAATTCTAAACTGCAGTGGGAGTTTGTTTGTGACTTATGCCTTCACATGTGATACAAGCGACCTGTGTGTATAGGGTCTTCTCTCTGTTCATGTGGGGAAGGCATGGCAGCAGGAGTAGATGGCTGCTCATTCTCTGTAAGGAAATCAGTAAACAGTGGGCACCAAGTACAAGGATGTCCTGAAATATTAAGTCTTGTCCTTTCAAGGCCCCAAAGCCTCCAGCTAGGTTCAGGGTCACGACAATTCCAAAACCCACCGAGCATGAAGTATTCAGAACCAGAAGCCTGTGTGTGCCATATCACATAAATTCATCGTGAGTACATCAATCTGTTTTTTTTTTAATCTAAATTATTTTGTCCCATCGGAACGATCTATATTACCAATTAACCAAATTTGCTGCATCTTTGGTGTCCTAGAATTGCTTTAAATTGTTGCTGGGACAGTCTTACAAACCTTCCTGTGCTGTTATGAGATTTTAAGGGGACAGCACTTATTTCAGAATTCAAAGGCAGTTGGGTTCAATCCTATGGTTAGCTGTTAGCTAGACACTGGAAGGATGGATTTGACTAAGAAAGGGAGACAGCATACATGGAGGCAGGTAACCTTTCCTTTGCAAAATGACCCATTTTGAGGCCTTACTTCAGGCTCTTCTCTTCTCCTAATCTTGGTTTTTTTATTAGTTTAGGAGAAGAATTAAAACTCCATTTACAGTATCTGTGAACCTGAATGAGTTAAGTATGTGTGACCAACTTGATGTCTGCCTGTCTGTCAACAGGGCCAGAGTTCAGGGGCATCTGCTGCATAGCACAGGAATGTCAGCCATCAATCTCTGGTCCACCTAACTCTACAGCATTAGAGTTGTCATGGTTGCTCATCTGATCTTCCTCATATGATCTCCATCCACAGAGATGTCAGAAAAATCCTCCCCTGAGAGTGCAAGTTCTTTACAAATGAAAGATTATACAACAGAAGACACATGGGAGATTTATATGGGCAAGCTGTTGAAAGGATAAAGTGACAGAAGAAGTTTATTGATTAATTAAAGAAAGAATCCGCTTCAGCTGATAGGTTAGAACATAGGTAGGTGGAGTAAACAAAATAGAATGCCGGGAGGAAGAGGTAGTGAGCTCAGAGAAGCCATGCTCCCCTCTCCCCGGCAAATGCCATAGCTCTGCTCTGTGAGGCAGACGTCGATGCAGCCAGCCACCATGTCAGACATGCTGAATTTTTCCTGGTAAGTGCACCTCGTTATACTACACTGATTATTAGAAATGGGTTAAAATGCTGAATCTAATGGGCCAGCAGTGTTTAAAAGAATACAGTTTTTGTGTATTTATTTCAGGCATAACCTTCATGCGGCCGTGATGCTGGGGACACAGCCTCGCTGCTCAAATAACTACAGAATGGCTTGCAGCCTTGTGGACAACTGAATCCACTGAAAGCCTGAGAAAGCTTGGGAAAGAGTAAAGCATGTTTTCTTGGTAGCAGCGATTTCTCGGTCTGCTCTGCTTGCTAGAAGAAAGCAAGGGCTCTCATCTAAAAGAGGCTTGCTGACTCAGCTTCAGCTGCAAAACCCTGCAGCCCTTAAGAGGTACTGCCACAAAACATTTAAATGGTGTTGATAAAAGCCAACTGAATGCTTGTGTGTTTTCAGCAGTAGCAGGGAAAAAAACTGTGTTGTTTTAAAATGCCGGCTTTCTGGGCCATCCTGCCTGGGCAAACTCTGACTGTTTGAGGAAGGAGGGCCAGCTACAGAAAGAGGGCTTGAGTGTTGTCTGTTGCAGTCTCTTTGATGGCAAGGACCTTGAAACACTGTAGACTTGTGGCACTGAATGCGGCTCTGTTCGGTACCTCAGCCACAAGGTTGGAATGGCAGAAAGCTAAGGAATGGGCTACTTCTGGCCAGCAAAGCCATGGCTTTAGTCCTACTGAGACTGCTTGATAAATGAAAGACTCATGTGTTCAGAAAAAAAGAGAGAGAAATAGAGTAAAGAGAGATTCAAAGACAAAGAATATTTTTAAATGATTTACAGTGTGTTAAAAATATGTGCAGGCTAAAATTTGAAGATCTTAAAGTTAAAAAAAAAGGAAGAGAGTTGTTGGGTGTGGTAGTACACACCTGTAAACCCAACACATGGGAGGCAGAGGGAGATTGACCTCTGTACCTTCAAGGTGAGGTAGCACACACCTTTAATCCCAGTGCCTTGAAGGCAGAGACAAACAGGTCTTTGTGAGTGCAATGTGTAGTAGCATACACCTTTTATCCCAATGCCTGAAAGGCAGAGAGAGGCAGATCTCTGAGACTTCAAGGACAGACAGGTATACAGAGTTATTCCAGGTCAAAGATACAGAGAACCTGTCTCAAAAGGCAAAAAATAAAAAGGAAAAATAAACAAAATAGAGGTTAAATTGAAGCGCACAAAGATGGAAAATTCACAGCGAATTTTGATATTGTATGCTATTATGCTCTTTTTGAATCATTTGAATTTTGAGGCAGTAGCAATAGCTGCTAAAAGATGTTTCTTTATAAAAGCTGCTGAAATAATCCAACATAGATATTTTGAAAATGCCTTGACTTTGAAATTTGGATCTAAGGACATGATGCTTTGGAAAGGAGTTTCTATTTTGTTTTCACAGAGGGTGATAGTCTGTGGATGCCTCTATCCTAATATGGTAGGATGGACCACGCCCTACTTAAAGGTTGCTGTGAACACCTTTAAAAAATTGCTTCACTCAACTGCCAACTGAGATAAATCAATAATGATGCCACCATTCAGCAGGCAGCATTTTGGAGAGAAGAAACTGCACCCACGTTCCCAAATATGGCTTATAAACGTTCTTTTACATATAAAGTGGGATGTGATATAGATATGAATATTTGCATTAGTATAGATTTTGCTTTACTGATAGAGGATTTAGGTCAATTTTGTTATATGTATATGCATTTTTGATCTTAATTAAGGTATTGTGATTGTGTAGTTCATTTAAAAATATAATGTATATAGGTTATTAATGGATATTCATTAATAATAGTCAAGTTTGTAGTCATGTTAGTTAGATTTTCTAGCTACATAGGTATATATATTTCAGTTAGATAGGCATTATTCATATCTCTCTAGACTACAAAATAGGCTATTTAATGTTTTAGTACCTTAGGGTTTTTCATGACAGTGAGACACTCTACTCTTGGCAGCACATATCTACTTCAGGAAGAAGATGGGCATCACAGAGGATCCTTATGGAGTTTGATAGCCATTTGGGGAAGAAACTGCTCTTGCCTGGATTGTTGCATAAACTGTACACAGAAAACACTCAGAGAGAGGACTACTGAACTTGCCTAATGGTGAGATGATCTTTTCGTGTTCCTGATTCAGGAAAGGGTCAGCAAAACATTCTTCAAGACAAGCAGATAGTGACTGCCTTTGAAATTTCCTGCTTCATGGAAATGTCTGCTGGAAACTATGGGCCTGTAGGCTGAGGATGGAAACGCCAACGGTACAGAGGAACTTTGGGTGACTGTCCAGGCAGCGAGATGTCTCTGTCATTTCTAGAGTTTGAAAATGGCTTACTTTTTGTTTGCTTAGGTAATACTGTATTATTCTGGAGTCTCTAATGGAGTTGAAGAATAGATAGATAGTTATAGTTTTCCATTGTTATGATAAAAGATAAAATAGATATAAATATTGTAACTGTAATTCTTGCTTGATAACTGTTTTGTTATATGTAATTTTGCTATGTTAAAGTTAAAGATTCCGTTCTTGTTTAAACAGAAATAGGAGTAATGATGGAGTATAGGTCATTGGTTAATTAAATAAAGAAAATGTTTGGCCTGAAATGTTAGAACATAGGTGGGTGGAATAAACATAAGAGAATGCTGGGAGGAATAGGAATTGAGCTTAGAGATGCCATGCACCTCTCCCATGGGCAGAAATGGTAGCTCTTCACTCTGAGGTAGATGGCGATACAGCCAGCCACCAGGTCAGACATGCTAAATCTTTCCTTCTAAGTGCACCTCGTGCTGCAACATACATTATTAGACATGGGTTAAGAGGCTGAAAAGAATGGGGCAGGCAGTGTTTAAATGAATAGTTTTGTGTTTTTATTTCGGAGCATAACCTTACAAGGTGGCCCCATGGGGATGCAGCCCTGCTGCTCAAATTTCTACAATCAAGGGGGAAATGGAAGAAGGGAAGAAAGAAGAGAGAGAGACAAAAAAGAATGGATGAATTCAATCATTCCTTGGAAAAATGAGTGAACCAATGAATGAGGAGACCTAGTAGGAAAAAATGTGCTGCATTCCCTCAGAGAGTCAGGTCAAATTAAGGATTGACAAGGTTTTCCACTAAGGAGGAGGCTTATTCCATTTTACCTTCTTTGTGCTCCAGGCCCACCCACAAGAGTGATGATGAGGACAGGGAGAAGAAGAGGAGAGTGTGTACTAGAATTCCCTGGTACAATTTCTCACCCAAATTGTAGCCAAAGCACCTGACCTGGGACAGCTGATCTACATGCTGGACCCTAACTCCCAGTTTGACAACTCTAACATTTTAACCAAGTTTGTGAAGATGAAGAACCAAAAATAGCCCAGTTACTGGATGGCAGGTTCCTTACAGGATGGGAGTCAGACATCAGTACCATACTGGTGTTTGGCAGTTTGATGTGTGTGGGGTCTTTGCCAGACTCCACCTAGCATCATGGATTCCCTACTTTACTGATATTATGGAGTTCGGTGCATTCATCATATGTGTGCATGTCACACACTAGTGGGCATCATATGTACATGTTTATCCTGTGTGTGGGTGAGTGTGTTCATGAGTTTTATAGCCCAAGTACTACAGAACATGATCAATGAAAGGGAACACTGTTTTCCAGATATGGCAGGGCAATTATTTAAATGAACTGACAAGGGTTGGATGGCATGGATAAGACCTATGAGAGTTCAAGGCATACCGAATCCAGGCATGACAAAGTAGGTGGCAGACAGAATTCTGGCAAAACTAAGTAGGTAGCTTGATGTCCAACTTACTGGAGAAGAGCAACTGAGCGGAGACACTTTTCACTAAGCAACATGCTCTAGTGGAGATCAAACATCCTTTGACTTACAGCCAGTACGAATTAAACCATTCATCAAATGAAACCTAATTTTCTCTGATTTTGAGTATACATTTGTGTCCCTTCCTGATTAATCTACTCTTTATCCCCTTAAGTCCCAATACCTCACACTGATATCGGTCACATCTTACCATTTGACATGCTTTTCCCTCAAGCTTCATACCGCCCCGAGATCATACAACTTTTTGTCCCCTCTCCACTGCTTCCTTGACAGCCATCTTGTCCTTTACCACTCCACGCATACCCAGTCCTTTATTCTCCAAGGTCAAAAGACCATAAATCCTGCTTTGTTTTGGGGCATGTATTTCTGTGATGCCCCATCCACCAAACACAATCCATCATTGACCAAATAACACAACATGTTAACAAATTTTTATTCTTTGAGAAAGAATAATCCATTGGAAAACATACCAGGATTCATAGAAGACCTGAAGTATCTCTGAAAAAACACATTCCCAAAGAGAGAATTAAGTCTGCCCCTCAAAATTTGAGAATTTCACTTTAACAGATCTTCACCAAATCATAGACATAGATATGGAAGTCATTATCAAACTTGATGAAATACACAGAAGGTTTGTTGGGAACTTGGCAAATAATTTTACCTATCTCTTGGGTTCCATCTTTTTTGTTGTACTGCACTCTTTTGCCCTCCAAGGAATCCCTGCCTAATTCCAAAGTCACCTCTACTGGAGGACATTCAGGCGTGATGTGGAGGTTGCCTTCAATGGAATCATCATGATGGTGGTAAAGGTACAGGACCGGATCATTCTCGTTGACAATGTAGAAACAGGTCGTTATGGTCTGCACCTCATCTGGGACCACGCCACTCCACTCTTCCTTAGAGCCTGGCATGATGTGGATGTTGCCTTCCAGGTAGTCATCCAGGAGGTGGTAAATGTACAAGACCGGATCTTTCTTGTAGGTAATATAAAACCAGGTCTTCATGATTGGCACCTCTTCTAGTTCCATCCCATTCCAGTCATTCTTAGAGCCATTTGTGTCCATGAATGTATGTTTCACTGCTCTGCCAACTATGGTGTTTGAGAGATGAGTGTCTGTCACCTGAGGAAATGGCACATTATTAGGCAGGATCTTCAGGTTTAAAATCCTTTCATCACTATGAAGCTCCAAGCCATAGACACAATCAATCCCATCATATTTCAACAAATAGAGAGAGGGATATGTTGGCAGTTGATCTAGAATGATGGCTTTCCAATGGGTGACTGGTTCATTGGCTTCCTTCCAGCCATGAGAAATTCTGCGGCCAACAATATTCTCCAGGGCCTCAAAAGGCTTACTAAGTTTTTGCTTCTGGAGCGATGGCCCATTCTTCTTCTGGAGATGCGGCATGCAACTCATACTAAGAGGCATCTTCATCATGGTGGGAGACTTTCTGAGATAGGCCACAGCACTCCTGTTCCACTGTCTCTTGGCTCTGTTTCTGTGCTTGGGCTTCATAGCTGCCAATCTCTGCATAGGAAGAACTCTTCACTTTATATCAGACACAAAGTGGTTTCCTCCACCATAAGACCTGCAAGGATAAGAAGGTGAGGATGTGAGGTCAAGGCTCTTTTTAGGAATAACTTTGGAGCAGGTGAAAAAGGCAGGGCTGAATAGATTTGGATACCTAAATGGAATATGTTCTTAAGAAATGAATAGGAAAATTATCAAACTCTTGTCTACAGCTCAGTATATGTGTATCAGAGACATATTCCTGCTGCAAAATGCAATTGACCTCTACTGAGAAACCTACTTCCTGACTTACTATATCAATGAGAGAGGAAGCTATGCCTATACCTAAAGTGAGAAAGAAATGATGTGGGAGTGTCATAACAATCTGTTGATTTCATTGGCTAAGCAATAAAGAAACTGCTAGGCCCATTGGATAGGCCCACACTTAGGTGTGTGGAGTAAACAGAACAGAACTCTGGGAGGAAGAGGAAGTGGGTCAGACTCCGCAGCTCTCCTCTCCGAAGCAGACGCAAGAGAGACGCCATGCTACCTGCTCTAGGGAAGGCGCACGCTATGAAGCTCCGACCCAGGATGGACTTAGGCTAGAATCTTCCCGGTAAGCGCACCTAGGGGCGCTACACAGATGATTAGAAATGGTCTAAATTAATATGTGAGAATTAGCCAGTAAGGGCTAGAGCTAAGGGCCAAAGCAATGTTTAAATGAATACAGTGTCTGTGTAATTATTTCGGGGCATAAGCTAGCCGAGCCAGGCGGCTGGGGTGTTGGGGATGCAGCCCCGCCGCTGCTCCTTATTACTACAAATGACGCCCAGATGTGTGGACAACTGAACCCACTGAAAGCCTGAGAAAGCTTGGGAAAGAGTGAAGCATGTTTTCTTGATTATGGCAATTTCTCGGGTCTACTCTGCTTGCCAGAGGCAAGCAAGCGCCTCATCTAAGAGAGGCTTCCTGACTCAGCTTTAGCTGCAAAGCCTGCAGCTCATTAAGTGGTCCTGCCACGAAACACTTAAACGGTGTTGACGAAAAGCTGAACACATGCTTTTCGGTTTTCAGCCGTAGCAGGAAAAAAGCTGTGCCGTTTAAAAATGCCCGCTTTCTGGGCCATCCTGCCAGGGCAAACTCTGACTGTTTGAGGCAGGAGGGCCAGCTACCGAGAGAGAGGACTTGAGTGTTGTCTGTTGTAGCTCGCTGGCTGGCAGGGACCTTGAAATGCTATAAACATGGCTACAGCCAGTACCTCAGCCATGAGGCTGGAAGCTAAGGAATGGGCTACATCTAGCCGGCAAAGCCACGCCTTTAGTCCTACCAAGATTGCTTGGTAAATTAAGGACTCATGTGATCAGAAAAAGAGAGATATACAGTAAAGAGAGATTCAAAGACAAAGAAAAAATTAAATGATTTACAGTGTTAAAATATATGCAGACTAAAAGTTAAAATTCTTAAAGTAAACCTCTGTGACTTCAAGGTGTGATAGCACACGCCTTTAATCCCAGTGCCTAAAAGGCAGAGACAAACAGATCTCTGTGAGTTCAAGGTGTAGTAGTGTACGCCTTTAATCCCAATGCCTGGGAGGCAGAGACAGGCGGATCTCCGAGAGTTCAAAGACAGCCTGGTCTACAGATATACGCTCAAAAAGCAAAGAGTTAACTTAGGACTGTCACAGCTTAGCTTCTTAAGCGCCTAGTGATTTAAAGGCGCAAATCAAAAGTGCTCCTGGATGGTAAAAAATTGCAGATTCACAATAGGACAGATTCAGACCACTAAATGAGTCACACTGTTGGATGAATGTACGTAGGCTTGGGAAAGAGAAGAAAAAGAATATAGAGAATAAAGTTAATGGTTTAAAAAAAAAGGTAAAGTCTTTAGAGTACAGATAGTTAAGAGATTAAAAGAAATAAAGAAATATAAGCCGCGTAAAGATGAAAAATTCACAGAGAGTCTGGATTCTTTGTATTATTGTGTTTTCTTTAAAATTTTTGAATGTGAAGGAGCTAAGTACAGAGAGACATTTCATTATATGGGCTGCCAATTGGAACCAGTACGGATATCATGAGGGTATGATTTCAGAATTTGGATCTAAGGATATGATACTTTGGAAAAGAGATTCTTCTTTTGTTTTCACAGAGGATGAGACTCTATGGATTTCTTCTATTCCGATTTGGTATGATGGACCACGTCCTCCTGAAGGGTTGCTGTGAACATCTTCAGAAAATTGCTTTGCTCAACTGCCAACTGAGATGAAACTAGCACACAGGTTATACCATGAAAGACCTAATTAACGACGCCCCCATTCAGCAGGAAGAGTTTGGAGAGAAAAAACTGCGCCCATGTTCCCAAATATGGTTTATAAATGTTCTTTTACATTTAAAGGGGGATATGATATAGAAATGAATAATTTGCATTAGTATAGATTTTGCTTTATTGATAGAGATTTACGGTAAATTTTGTTATTTGTATAAATGTTTCTGATGTAACTTTTACTTGATAACTGTTTTGTTATATGTAATTTTGCTATGTTAAAGTTAAAGCCTTCCTTTATTTGTTTAAACAGAAAAAGGGGAAGTGATGTGGGAGTGTCATAACAATCTGTTGATTTCATTGGCTAAGCAATAAAGAAACTGCTAGGCACATTGGATAGTCCCACCCTTAGGTGGGTGGAGTAAACAGAACAGAACACTGGGAGGAAGAGGAAGTGAGGTCAGACTCCGCAGCTCTCCTCTCCGGAGCAGACGCAAGAGAGACGCCATGCTACCTGCTCCAGGAAAGATGCATGCTATGAAGCTCTGACCCAGGATGGACTTAGGCTAGAATCTTCCACGGAAGCGCACCTAGGGGTGCTACACAGATGATTAGAAATGGGCTAAATTAATATGTGAGAATTAACCAGTAAAGGCTAGAGCTAAGGGCCAAAGCAATGTTTAAATGAATACAGTGTCTGTGTAAATATTTCGGGGCATAAGCTAGCCGAGCCAGGCGGCAGGGGTGTTGGGGATGCAGCCCCACTGCTGCTCCTTATTACTACAAAGAAATATCTGAACAGATGGCAAAGAATTCAAAGAATAGCCACTCCTCTCCTTACCACTCAAGCTACTGGTTAGTTGGCTGATCTATAACCACCTGCCAAAGGTCATGGCACTCCAGTCCACTGGCTCTCTCTATTGTGTCTCCTGATCTAGATCCAGGTTGATTACATAATGATATTCTGTATCTTCATTAGAGAAGTGAGAACTGTGAGTCAAACTGCCAAAAGAAAGAAACATTAATCTGTGCATCAGTACATATTAGAAATAATTATCTTTTAAAACACATATGGACAAAGAGGATCTTTGCCATTTAAGTGGACTGAGGAATTGGACATTTTTAGCAAAGATAGAGTGGGGAGAATACCCGACATTAACCGTCCCCCAGCTATCAAATATAGGAGCTGTTAACGACATAAATTTTGGACCCAGAGCAGATTTGAAAGAAACCTTTCTTTGACTACAGAGGTCCTAGTTGCTTCCTAAACATATTTACCAAAAGAAAATATCTTGGCTCTCTAGATTCCAACTTCTGGAAATTCGGTTGAACAGTTGTGGAGCCCAAGAGCTGAACTGACCTCCTCAGCCACCGTGAAGATAGTAAGCCCACCTTCACAGAAGACCAGTGCTTCATGTGGAACAGAGTTGCCACCCGCAACCAAAGCTTTGTGACATCATCAAGGCTCTACTTATGTCATAAAACTCCTCCTAGCCAGGTTTCTTCCCTACTAACCCCCAGAAATATCCAGCATACAGGTCCTAAAATGCTGCTCATACAGCCCCATGAAGACCCAAAATAAAAACCCCAATCTTCTTCCCAATTACTTGAGACATATTTTACAAGTAACTCAACGCATTTATGTGTTTTTTTTTTTTCTGTAAAATAATTTTTGGTCTGAGTCAACAACTCACATGAATGTTTTTTTTTCCTAGCTCCAATGTCCTCATTGGTTATTTTCTATTGATTTTTCCATTACTTCATAATAATAATTATCAAACTTTCCACTTCTCTTCCTCCTCCCACATTCTTCTTGCTCCGCAAATAAACCTCTCCACTCAAACACCAGTCCAAATAGAGGGCAGGGTACTTTGAGCTGTGGGAAGTCCAAGCCCACCCTTCATCCATCCAGATTTAGCAAGGTATGCATCCACAAACAATATGATCACAAAAAGCCAGTGTATGATATGCAGACATTTGCAAGTGCCATTATCTTTGGCTTCTACGTCTGCCCCAATTGTCAGCCACATTCAGAGCTTCCAGTTTGATCCCATGTTCTTTCATTCCCAGGTCACTGGATTAGTTGATATCCCCTTAGTTCAGGCACAGTGTCTCATAGTGTGGAGCAAGCCCTTATATTCCTGACATCCTTGCTCTTTTTCTCCATCCATCTGCTCTTCCACTGGAGCTTGGAAGCTCCATCTAGTTTTCTGATTTTGACCCTGACTTGATCTCCATCATTTGCCAAACAAAAGTTCCATGGTGGTTTTCAAGATAGTCAGTCATCAGTCTGACTATGGGACAAGGCACACATAGTTCCTAGGGACATGTCACAGTGTGGTCAACTTCTCCTCCCTGCTTAAGTACCTAGAGAGGGTCACCCTATGGCCTTCTGAGAACCACTCGAGAGATATCGATCTTGACATCCCCAGAATGGCCCCATAAATTGAGATATCATCAGTGTATGTGCATTAACTTGTGTGTGTTTGTGTGTGTATTTAAATCACAATAACAAATGGATTGTAATATTGAAGTTTTTCTCATCTTGAGAAGAATATTTGCTACAGAAACACTCTCACAGTAATAGTGAGAGTGTAAACTATCTAAGAAAGGAGAAATAACTGGAGGAATCCCCCAGGAGTTAGGCTCAGTGTCCCAGGAATTACGCCCAAGGAAAGTCAATGAACTCAGTGATGGAAGATAAAACCCAGCCTAAATAAAACCCTAAATCATTTAGGTCGAACATGAGATACTCTTACAACAGTTACAAGAGGTCTAAAATGCCTGGACTGGAACATAAGGGGAACACAATGACGTGGAGCTGAGAGTGCATGGCAAAACTGATTGGATCTGGCAAAAATTATGTAAGCATACCAAGGAAACCACCAGTGAGACAAAACCCTAAGAAATCTGTATGACAACATATCATGTTGAACATAATGAGATTTATAGACAAAGGAAAGATCTTAATTATGTCACTGTCACACAGGTGATGATGAACCAGTTCCATCGTAGAGTGACTCCCTGCTGTGTTTAACATAACCTGTCAATTCTGTCTAGTCAGTTACAAGGAAATTTGCATTAATTGCACAGATTAACTATCAGCATCATTTACTGCACAATCAAAGGCAAGGCAAAGAAATCATAGACATGTTGTTGAATGCTGATGATGTTATTGGGGGTTTTGATGGGTTTTTTTCTTAAAGGGAAATCATCGGTGACTCTCATGCATGAAGCAGATCCTTTCTCTGTGATGTTTCCTGAATAGCCACTGAGATACCAGCCCATTGAGTTGTGGTCTCTCTCTCTTTTAAAAAGCAACTTCTACCTTCAGCTTGATCTCTTGCTTGAGCTTCCCTTCCGGCTACTAGGCTCCTTTTCTGATCCTGCAGAGGGCTTTTGTAAGGGATTGTGATCTCTAAGTTTTTCCCCTTTCAAGAACTAATCATTCTATTAATCACAATTCTAAACTGCTCTGGGAGTTTGTTTGTGACTTATGCCTTCACATGTGATACAAGCGACCTGTGTGTATAGGGTCTTCTCTCTGTTCATGTGGGGAAGGCATGGCAGCAGGAGTAGATGGCTGCTCATTCTCTGTAAGGAAATCAGTAAACAGTGAGCACCAAGTACAAGGATGTTCTGAAATATTAAGTCTTGTCCTTTCAAGGCCCCAAAGCCTCCAGCTAGGTTCAGGGTCACCACAATCTCCAAAACCCACCGAGCATGAAGTATTCAGAACCAGAAGCCTGTGTGTGCCATATCACATAAATTCATCGTGAGTACACCAATCTGTTTTTTTTTTTAATGCTACATCATTTTTTCCCATCCGAACGATCTATATTACCAATAAACCAAATTTGCCGCATCTTTGGTGTCCTAGAATTGCTTTAAATTGTTGCTGGGACAGTCTTACAAACCTTCCTGTGCTGTTATGAGACCTAAAGGGGACAGCACTTATTTCAGAAATCAAAGGCAGTTGGGTTCAATCCTATGGTTAGCTGTTAGCTAGACACTGGAAGGATGGATTTGACTAAGAAAGGGAGACAGCATACATGGAGGCAGGTAACCTTTCCTTTGCAAAATGACCCATTTTGAGGCCGTACTTCAGGCTCTTCTCTTCTCCTAATCTTGGTTTTTTTATTAGTTTAGGAGAAGAATTAAAACTCCATTTACAGTATCTGTGAACCTGAATGAGTTAAGTATGTGTGACCAACTTGATGTCTGCCTGTCTGTCAACAGGGCCAGAGTTCAGGGGCATCTGCTGCATAGCACAGGAATGTCAGCCATCAATCTCTGGTCCACCTAACTCTACAGCATTAGAGTTGTCATGGTTGCTCATCTGGTCTTCCTCATATGATCTCCATCCACAGACATGTCAGAAAAATCCTCCCCTGAGAGTGCAAGTTCTTTACAAATGAAAGATTATACAACAGAAGATACATGGGAGATTTATATGGGCAAGCTGTTGAAAGGATAAAGTGACAGAAGAAGTTTATTGATTAATTAAATAAAGAATCCGCTTCAGCTGATAGGTTAGAACATAGGTAGGTGGAGTAAACAAAATAGAATGCCGGGAGGAAGAGGTAGTGAGCTCAGAGAAGCCATGCTCCCCTCTCCCCGGCAGATGCCATAGCTCTGCTCTCTGAGGCAGATGTCGATGCAGCCAGCCACCATGTCAGACATGCTGAATTTTTCCTGGTAAGTGCCCCTCGTTATACTACACTGATTATTAGAAATGGGTTAAAATGCTGAATCTAATGGGCCAGCAGTGTTTAAAAGAATACAGTTTTGGTGTATTTATTTCAGGCATAACCTTCATGCGGTCGTGGTGCTGGGGACACAGCCTCGCTGCTCAAATAACTACAGAATGGCTTGCAGCCTTGTGGACAACTGAATCCACTGAAAGCCTGAGAAAGCTTGGGAAAGAGTAAAGCATGTTTTCTTGGTAGCAGCGATTTCTCGGTCTGCTCTGCTTGCTAGAAGAAAGCAAGGGCTCTCATCTAAAAGAGGCTTGCTGACTCAGCTTCAGCTGCAAAACCCTGCAGCCCTTAAGAGGTCCTGCCACAAAACATTTAAATGGGGTTGATAAAAGCCAACTGAATGCTTGTATGTTTTCAGCAGTAGCAGGAAAAAAAAAACTGTGTTGTTTTAAAATGCCGGCTTTCTGGGCCATCCTGCCTGGGCAAACTCTGACTGTTTGAGGAAGGAGGGCCAGCTACAGAAAGAGGGCTTGAGTGTTGTCTGTTGCAGCCTCTTTGATGGCAAGGACCTTGAAACACTGTAGACTTGTGGCACTGAATGCGGCTCTGTTCGGTACCTCAGCCACAAGGTTGGAATGGCAGAAAGCTAAGGAATGGGCTACATCTGGCCAGCAAAGCCACGGCTTTAGTCCTACTGAGATTGCTTGGTAAATGAAAGTCTCATGTGGTCAGAAAAACAGAGAGAGAAATAGAGTAATTAGAGATTCAAAGACAAAGAAAATTTTGAAATGATTTACAGTGTGTTAAAAATATGTGCAGGCTAAAATTTGAAGTTCTTAAAGTTAAAAAAAGGAAGAGAGTTGTTGGGTGTGGTAGTACACACCTGTAAACCCAACACATGGGAGGCAGAGGGAGATTGACTTCTGTACCTTCAGGGTGAGGTAGCACACGCCTTTAATCCCAGTGCCTTGAAGGCAGAGACAAACAGATCTTTGTGAGTTCAATGTGTAGTAGCATACACCTTTAATCCCAATGCCTGAAAGGCAGAGAGAGGCAGATCTCTGAGACTTCAAGGACAGACAGGTATACAGAGTTATTCCAGGTCAAAGATACAGAGAACCTGTCTCAAAAGGCAAAAAATAAAAAGGAAAAATAAACAAAATAGAGGTTAAATTGAAGCGCACAAAGATGGAAAATTCACAGCGAATTTTGATATTGTATGCTATTATGCTCTTTTTGAATCATTTGAATTTTGAGGCAGTAGCAATAGCTGCTAAAAGATGTTTCTTTATAAAAGCTGCTGAAATAATCCAACATAGATATTTTGAAAATGCCTTGACTTTGAAATTTGGATCTAAGGACATGATGCTTTGGAAAGGAGTTTCTATTTTGTTTTCACAGAGGGTGATAGTCTGTGGATGCCTCTATCCTAATATGGTAGGATGGACCACGCCCTATTTAAAGGTTGCTGTGAACACCTTTAAAAAATTGCTTTGCTCAACTGCCAACTGAGATAAATCAATAATGATGCCACCATTCAGCAGGAAGCATTTTGGAGAGAAGAAACTGCACCCACGTTCCCAAATATGGCTTATAAACGTTCTTTTACATTTAAAGTGGGATGTGATATAGATATGAATATTTGCATTAGTATAGATTTTGCTTTACTGATAGAGATTTTAGGTCAATTTTGTTATATGTATATGCATTTTTGATCTTAATTAAGGTATTGTGATTGTGTAGTTCATTTAAAAATATAATGTATATAGGTTATTAATGGATAATCATTAATAATAGTCAAGTTTGTAGTCATGTTAGTTAGATTTTCTAGCTACATATATATATATATATATATATATATATATATATATATATATATATATATATATATATATATATATATTTCAGTTAGATAGGCATTATTCATATCTCTCTAGACTACAAAATAGGCTATTTAATGTTTTAGTACCTTAGGGTTTTTCATGACAGTGAGACACTCTACTCTTGGCAGCACATATCTACTTCAGGAAGAAGATGGGCATCACAGAGGATCCTTATGGAGTTTGATAGCCATTTGGGGAAGAAACTGCTCTTGCCTGGATTGTTGCATAAACTGTACACAGAAAACACTCAGAGAGAGGACTACTGAACTTGCCTAAAGGTGAGATGATCTTTTCGTGTTCCTGATTCAGGAAAGGGTCAGCAAAACATTCTTCAAGACAAGCAGATAGTGACTGCCTTTGAAAATTCCTGCTTCATGGAAATGTCTGCTGGAAACTATGGGCCTGTAGGCTGAGGATGGAAACACCAACGGTACAGAGGAACTTTGGGTGACTGTCCAGGCAGCGAGATGTCTCTGTCATTTCTAGAGTTTGAAAATGGCTTACTTTTTGTTTGCTTAGGTAATACTGTATTATTCTGGAGTCTCTGATGGAGTTGAAGAATAGATAGATAGTTATAGTTTTCCATTGTTATGATAAAAGATAAAATAGATATAAATATGGTAACTGTAATTCTTGCTTGATAACTGTTTTGTTATATGTAATTTTGCTATGTTAAAGTTAAAGATTCCGTTCTTGTTTAAACAGAAATAGGAGTAATGATGGAGTATATGTCATTGGTTAATTAAATAAAGAAACTGTTTGGCCTGAAAGGTTAGAACATAGGTGGGTGGAATAAACATAAGAGAATGCTGGGAGGAATAGGAATTGAGCTTAGAGATGCCATGCACCTCTCCCATGGGCAGAAATGGTAGCTCTGCACTCTGAGGCAGATGTCGATACAGCCAGCCACCAGGTCAGACATGCTAAATCTTTCCTTCTAAGCGCACCTCGTGCTGCAACATACATTATTAGACATGGGTTAAGAGGCTGCAAAGATTGGGGCAGGCAGTGTTGAAATGAATAGTTTTGTGTTATTATTTCGGAGCATAACCTTACAAGGCGGCCCCATGTGGATGCAGCCCTGCTGCTCAAATTTCTACAATCAAGGGGGACATGGAACAAGGGAAGAAAGAAGAGAGAGAGACAAGGAAGAATGGATGAATTCAATCATTCATTGGAAAAATGAGTGAACCAATGAATGAGGAGACCTAGTAGGAAAAAATGTGCTGCATTCCCTCAGAGAGTCAGGTCAAATTAAGGATTGACAAGGTTTTCCACTAAGGAGGAGGCTTATTCCATTTTACCTTCTTTGTGCTCCAGGCCCACCCACAAGAATGATGATGAGGACAGGGAGAAGAAGAGGAGATGGTGTACCAGAATTCCCTGGTACAACTTCTCACCCAAATTGTAGCCAAATCACCTGACCTGGGACAGCTGATCTACATGCTGGACCCTAACTCCCAGTTTGACAACTCTAATATTTTAACCAAGTTTGTGAAGATGAAGGAACCAAAAATAGCCCAGTTAGAGGATGGCAGGTTCCTTACAGGATGGGAGTCAGACATCAGTACCATACTGGTATTTGGCGGTTTGATGGGTGTGTGGGGTCTTTGCCAGACTCCACCTAGCATCATGGATTCCCTACTTTACTGATATTATGGAGTTCGGTGCATTCATCATATGTGTGCATGTCACACACTAGTGGGCATCATATGTACATGTTTATCCTGTGTGTGGGTGAGTGTGTTCATGAGTTTTATAGCCCAAGTACTACAGAACATGATCAATGAAAGGGAACACTGTTTTCCAGATATGGCAGGGCAATTATTTAAATGAACTGACAAGGGTTGGATGGCATGGATAAGACCTATGAGAGTTCAAGGCATACCGAATCCAGGCATGACAAAGTAGGTGGCAGACAGAATTCTGGCAAAACTAAGTAGGTAGCTTGATGTCCAACTTACTGGAGAAGAGCAACTGAGCGGAGACACTTTTCACTAAGCAACATGCTCTAGTGGAGATCAAACATCCTTTGACTTACAGCCAGTACGAATTAAACCATTCATCAAATGAAACCTAATTTTCTCTGATTTTGACTATACATTTGTGTCTCTTCCTGATTAATCTACTCTTTATCCTCTTAAGTCCCAATACCTCACGCTGATATCGGTCACATCTTTCCATTTGACATGGTTTTCCCTCAAGCTTCGTACCGCCCCGAGATCATACAACTTTTTGTCCCCTCTCCACTGCTTCCTTGACAGCCATCTTGTCCTTTACCACACCAAGCATCCCCAGTCCTGTACTCTCCAAGAGGAAAAGACCATAAATCCTGCTTTGTTTTGAGGCATGTATTTCTGTGATGCCCCATCCACCAAACACAATCCATCATTGACCAAATAACACAACATTTTAACAAATTTTTATTCTTTGAGAAATAATAATCCATTGGAAAAGATACCAGGATTCATAGAAGACCTGAGGTATCTCTGAAAAAACACATTCCCAAAGAGAGAATTAAGTCTGCCCCTCAAAATATGAGAATTTCACTTTAACAGATCTTCACCAAATCATAGACATAGATATGGAAGTCATTATCAAACTTGATGAAATACACAGAAGGTTTGTTGGGAACTTGGCAAATAATTTTACCTATCCCTTGGGTTCCATCTTTTTTGTTGTACTGCACTCTTTTGCCCTCCAAGGAATCCCTGCCTAATTCCAAAGTCACCTCTACTGGAGGACATTCAGGCGTGATGTGGAGGTTGCCTTCAATGGAATCATCATGATGGTGGTAAAGGTACAGGACCGGATCATTCTCGTTGACAATGTAGAAACAGGTCATTATGGTCTGCACCTCATCTGGGACCACGCCAGTCCACTCTTCCTTAGAGCCTGGCATGATGTGGAGGTTGCCTTCCAGGTAGTCATCCAGGAGGTGGTAAATGTACAAGACCGGATCTTTCTTGTAGGTAATATAAAACCAGGTCTTCATGATTGGCACCTCTTCTAGGACCATCCCGTTCCAGTCATTCTTAGAGCCATTTGTGCCCATGAATGTATGTTTCACTGCTCTGCCAACTATGGTGTTTGAGAGATGAGTGTCTGTCACCTGAGGAAATGGCACATTATTAGGCAGGATCTTCAGGTTTAAAATTCTTTCATCACTATGAAGCTCCAAGCCATAGACACAATCAATCCCATCATATTTCAACAAATAGAGAGAGGGATATGTTGGCAGTTGATCTAGAATGATGGCTTTCCAATGGGTGACTGGTTCATTGGCTTCCTTCCAGCCATGAGAAATTCTGCGGCCAACAATATTCTCCAGGGCCTCAAAAGGCTTACTAAGTTTTTGCTTCTGGAGCGATGGCCCATTCTTCTTCTGGAGATGTGGCATGCAACTCATACTAAGAGGCATCTTCATCATGGCGGGAGACTTTCTGAGATAGGCCACAGCACTCCTGTTCCACTGTCTCTTGGCTCTGTGTCTGTGCTTGGGCTTCATAGCTGCCAATCTCTGCATAGGAAGAACTCTTCAGTTTAAATCAGACACAAAGTGGTTTCCTCCACCATAAGTGCCTGCAAGGATAAGAAGGTGAGGATGTGAGGTCAAGGCTCTTTTTAGGAATAACTTTGGAGCAGGTGAAAAAGGCAGGGCTGAATAGATTTGGATACATAAATGGAATATGTTCTTAAGAAATTAATAGGAAAATTATCAAACTCTTGTCTACAGCTCAGTATATGTGTATCAGAGACATATTCCTGCTGCAAAATGCAATTGACCTCTACTGAGAAACCTAGTTCCTGACTTACTATATCAATGAGAGAGGAAGCTATGCCTATACCTAAAGTGAGAAAGAAATATCTGAACAGATGGCAAAGAATTCAAAGAACAGCCACTTCTCTCCTTACCACTCAAGCTACTGGTTAGTTGGCTGATCTATAACCAGCTGCCCAAGGTCATGGCACTCCAGTCCACTGGCTCTCTCTATTGTGTCTCCTGATCTAGATCCAGCTTGATTACATAATGATATTCTGTATCTTCATTAGAGAAGTGAGAACTGTGAGTCAAACTGCCAAAAGAAAGAAACATTAATCTGTGCATCAGTACATATTAGAAATAATTATCTTTTAAAACACATATGGACAAAGAGGATCTTTGCCATTTAAGTGGACTGAGGAATTGGACATTTTTAGCAAAGATAGAGTGGGGAGAATACCTGACATTAACCGTCCCCTAGCTATCAAATATAGGAGCTGTTAACGACATAAATTTTGGACCCAGAGCAGATTTGAAAGAAACCTTTCTTTGACTACAGAGGTCCTAGTTGCTTCCTAAACATATTTACCAAAAGAAAATATCTTGGCTCTCTAGATTCCAACTTCTGGAAATTCGGTTGAACAGTTGTGGAGCCCAAGAGCTGAACTGACCTCCTCAGCCACCGTGAACATAGTAAGCCCACCTTCACAGAAGACTAGTGCTTCATGTGGAACAGAGTTGCCACCCCCAACCAAAGCTTTGTGACATCATCAAGGCTCTACTTATGTCATAAAACTCCTCCTAGCCAGGTTTCTTCCCTACTAACCCCCAGAAATATCCAGCATACAGGTCCTAAAATGCTGCTCATACAGCCCCATGAAGACCCAAAATAAACACCCCAATCTTCTTCCCAATTACTTGAGTCATATTTTCCAAGTAACTCAACCCCTTTATGTGTTTTTTTTTCCGTAAAATAATTTTTGGTCTGAGTCACCAACTCACATGAATGTTTTTTTTTCCTAGCTCCAATGTCCTCATTGGTTATTTTCTATTGATTTTTCCATTACTTCATAATAATAATTATGAAACTTTCCACTTCTCTTCCTCCTCCCACATTCTTCTTGCTCCGCAAATAAACCTCTCCACTCAAACACCAGTCCAAATAGAGGGCAGGGTACTTTGAGCTGTGGGAAGTCCAAGCCCACCCTTCATCCATCCAGATTTAGCAAGGTATGCATCCACAAACAATATGATCACAAAAAGCCAGTGTATGATATGCAGACAATTGCAAGTGCCATTATCTTTGGCTTCTCCGTCTGCCCCAATTGTCAGCCACATTCAGAGCTTCCAGTTTGATCCCATGTTCTTTCATTCCCAGGTCACTGGATTAGTTGAAATCCCCTTAGTTCAGGCACAGTGTCTCATAGTGTGGACCAAGCCCTTATATTCCTGACATACTTGCGCTTTTTCTCAATCCATCTGCTCTTCCACTGGAGCTTGGAAGCTCCATCTAGTTTTCTGATTTTGACCCTGACTTGATCTCCATCATTTGCCAAACAAAAGTTCCATGGTGGTTTTCAAGATAGTCAGTCATCAGTCTGACTATGGGACAAGGCACACATAGTTCCTAGGGACATGTCACAGTGCGGTCAACATCTCCTCCCTGCTTAAGTACCTAGAAAGGGTCACCCTATGGCCTTCTGAGAACCACTCGAGAGATATCGATCTTGACATCCCCAGAATGGCCCCATAAATTGAGATATCATCAGTGTATGTGCATTAACTTGTGTGTGTTTGTGTGTGTATTTAAATCACAATAACAAATGGATTGTAATATTGAAGTTTCTTCTCATCTTGAGAAGAATATTTGCTACAGAAACACTCTCACAGTAATAGTGAGAGTGTAAACTATCTAAGAAAGGAGAAATAACTGGAGGAATCCCCCAGGAGTTAGGCTCAGTGTCCCAGGAATTACGCCCAAGGAAAGTCAATGAACTCAGTGATGGAAGATAAAACCCAGCCTAAATAAAACCCTAAATCATTTAGGTGGAACATGAGATACTCTTACAACAGTTACAAGAGGTCTAAAATGCCTGGACTGGAACATAAGGGGAACACAATGACGTGGAGCTGAGAGTGCATGGCAAAACTGATTGGATCTGGCAAAAATTATGTAAGCATACCAAGGAAACCACCAGTGGGACAAAACCCTAAGAAATCTGTATGACAACATATCATGTTGAACATAATGAGATTTATAGACAAAGGAAAGATCTTAATTATGTCACTGTCACACAGGTGATGATGAACCAGTTCCATCGTAGAGTGACTCCCTGCTGTGTTTAACATAACCTGTCAATTCTGTCTAGTCAGTTACAAGGAAATTTGCATTAATTGCACAGATTAACTATCAGCATCATTTACTGCACAATCAAAGGCAAGGCAAAGAAATCATAGACATGTTGTTGAATTCTGATGATGTTATTGGGAGTTTTGATGGGTTTTTTTCTTAAAGGGAAATCATCGGTGACTCTCATGCATGAAGCAGATCCTTTCTCTGTGATGTTTCCTGAATAGCCACTGAGATACCAGCCCATTGAGTTGTGGTCTCTCTCTCTTTTGAAAAGCAACTTCTACCTTCAGCTTGATCTCTTGCTTGAGCTTCCCTTCCGGCTACTAGGCTCCTTTTCTGATCCTGCAGAGGGCTTTTGTAAGGGATTGTGATCTCTAAGTTTTTCCCCTTTCAAGAACTAATCATTCTATTAATCACAATTCTAAACTGCTCTGGGAGTTTGTTTGTGACTTATGCCTTCACATGTGATACAAGCGACCTGTGTGTATAGGGTCTTCTCTCTGTTCATGTGGGGAAGGCATGGCAGCAGGAGTAGATGGCTGCTGATTCTCTGTAAGGAAATCAGTAAACAGTGAGCACCAAGTACAAGGATGTCCTGAAATATTAAGTCTTGTCCTTTCAAGGCCCCAAAGCCTCCAGCTAGGTTCAGGGTCACGACAATCTCCAAAACCCACCGAGCATGAAGTATTCAGAACCAGAAGCCTGTGTGTGCCATATCACATAAATTCATCGTGAGTACACCAATCTGTTTTTTTTTTAATGCTACATCATTTTTTCCCATCAGAACGATCTATATTACCAATTAACCAAATTTGCCGCATCTTTGGTGTCCTAGAATTGCTTTAAATTGTTGCTGGCACAGTCTTCCAAACCTTCCTGTGCTGTTATGAGACCTAAAGGGGACAGCACTTATTTCAGAAATCAAAGGCAGTTGGGTTCAATCCTATGGTTAGCTGTTAGCTAGACACTGGAAGGATGGATTTGACTAAGAAAGGGAGACAGCATACATGGAGGCAGGTAACCTTTCCTTTGCAAAATGACCCATTTTGAGGCCTTACTTCAGGCTCTTCTCTTCTCCTAATCTTGGTTTTTTTATTAGTTTAGGAGAAGAATTAAAACTCCATTTACAGTATCTGTGAACCTGAATGAGTTAAGTATGTGTGACCAACTTGATGTCTGCCTGTCTGTCAACAGGGCCAGAGTTCAGGGGCATCTGATGCATAGCACAGGAATGTCAGCCATCAATCTCTGGTCCACCTAACTCTACAGCATTAGAGTTGTCATGGTTGCTCATCTGATCTTCCTCATATGATCTCCATCCACAGAGATATCAGAAAAATCCTCCCCTGAGAGTGCAAGTTCTTTACAAATGAAAGATTATACAACAGAAGACACATGGGAGATTTATATGGGCAAGCTGTTGAAAGGATAAAGTGACAGAAGAAGTTTATTGATTAATTAAAGAAAGAATCCGCTTCAGCTGATAGGTTAGAACATAGGTAGGTGGAGTAAACAAAATAGAATGCCGGGAGGAAGAGGTAGTGAGCTCAGAGAAGCCATGCTCCCCTCTCCCCGGCAGATGCCATAGCTCTGCTCTCTGAGGCAGATGTCGATGCAGCCAGCCACCATGTCAGACATGCTGAATTTTTCCTGGTAAGTGCACCTCGTTATACTACACTGATTATTAGAAATGGGTTAAAATGCTGAATCTAATGGGCCAGCAGTGTTTAAAAGAATACAGTTTTTGTGTATTTATTTCAGGCATAACCTTCATGCGGCCGTGGTGCTGGGGACACAGCCTCGCTGCTCAAATAACTACAGAATGATCTTGTAGCCTTGTGGACAACTGAATCCACTGAAAGCCTGAGAAAGCTTGGGATAGAGTAAAGCATGTGTTCTTGGTAGCAGCGATTTCTCGGTCTGCTCTGCTTGCTAGAAGGAAGCAAGGGCTCTCATCTAAAAGAGGCTTGCTGACTCAGCTTCAGCTGCAAAACCCTGCAGCCCTTAAGAGGTCCTGCCCCAAAACATTTAAATGGTGTTGATAAAAGCCAACTGAATGCTTGTATGTTTTCAGCAGTAGCAGGAAAAAAAACTGTGTTGTTTTAAAATGCCGGCTTTCTGGGCCATCCTGCCTGGGCAAACTCTGACTGTTTGAGGAAGGAGGGCCAGCTACAGAAAGAGGGCTTGAGTGTTGTCTGTTGCAGCCTCTTTGATGGCAAGGACCTTGAAGCACTGTAGACTTGTGGCACTGAATGCGGCTCTGTTCGGTACCTCAGCCACAAGGTTGGAATGGCAGAAAGCTAAGGAATGGGCTACATCTGGCCAGCAAAGCCACGGCTTTAGTCCTACTGAGATTGCTTGGTAAATGAAAGACTCATGTGGTCAGAAAAACAGAGAGAGAAATAGAGTAAAGAGAGATTCAAAGACAAAGAAAATTTTGAAATGATTTACAGTGTGTTAAAAATATGTGCAGGCTAAAATTTGAAGTTCTTAAAGTTAAAAAAAGGAAGAGAGTTGTTGGGTGTGGTAGTACACACCTGTAAACCCAACACATGGGAGGCAGAGGGAGATTGACCTCTGTACCTTCAAGGTGAGGTAGCACATGCCTTTAATCCCAGTGCCTTGAAGGCAGAGACAAACAGATCTTTGTGAGTTCAATGTGTAGTAACATACACCTTTAATCCCATTTCCTGAAAGGCAGAGAGAGGCAGATCTCTGAGACTTCAAGGACAGACAGGTATACAGAGTTATTCCAGGTCAAAGATACAGAGAACCTGTCTCAAAAGGCAAAAAATAAAAAGGAAAAATAAACAAAATAGAGGTTAAATTGAAGCGCACAAAGATGGAAAATTCACAGCGAATTTTGATATTGTATGCTATTATGCTCTTTTTGAATCATTTGAATTTTGAGGCAGTAGCAATAGCTGCTAAAAGATGTTTCTTTATAAAAGCTGCTGAAATAATCCAACATAGATATTTTGAAAATGCCTTGACTTTGAAATTTGGATCTAAGGACATGATGCTTTGGAAAGGAGTTTCTATTTTGTTTTCACAGAGGGTGATAGTCTGTGGATGCCTCTATCCTAATATGGTAGGATGGACCACACCCTACTTAAAGGTTGCTGTGAACACCTTTAAAAAATTGCTTCACTCAAGTGCCAACTGAGATAAATCAATAATGATGCCACCATTCAGCAGGAAGCGTTTTGGAGAGAAAAACTAAACCCACGTTCCCAAATATGGCTTATAAACGTTCTTTTCCATTTAAAGTAGGATGTGATATAGATATGAATATTTGCATTAGTATAGATTTTGCTTTACTGATAGAGATTTTAGGTCAATTTTGTTATATGTATATGCATTTTTGATCTTAATTAAGGTATTGTGATTGTGTAGTTCATTTAAAAATATAATGTATATAGGTTATTAATGGATAATCATTAATAATAGTCAAGTTTGTAGTCATGTTAGTTAGATTTTCTAGCTACATAGATATATATATTTCAGTTAGATAGGCATTATTCATATCTCTCTAGACTACAAAATAGGCTATTTAATGTTTTAGTACCTTAGGGTTTTTCATGACAGTGAGACACTCTACTCTTGGCAGCACATATCTACTTCAGGAAGAAGATGGGCATCACAGAGGATCCTTATGGAGTTTGATAGCCATTTGGGGAAGAAAATGCTCTTGCCTGGATTGTTGCATAAACTGTACACAGAAAACACTCAGAGAGAGGACTACTGAACTTGCCTAAACGTGAGATGATCTTTTCATGTTCCTGATTCAGGAAAGGGTCAGCAAAACATTCTTCAAGACAAGCAGATAGTGACTGCCTTTGAAATTTCCTGCTTCATGGAAATGTCTGCTGGAAACTATGGGCCTGTAGGCTGAGGATGGAAACACCAAAGGTACAGAGGAACTTTGGGTGACTGTCCAGGCAGCGAGATGTCTCTGTCATTTCTAGAGTTTGAAAACGGCTTACTTTTTGTTTGCTTAGGTAATACTGTATTATTCTGGAGTCTCTGATGGAGTTGAAGAATAGATAGATAGTTATACTTTTCCATTGTTATGATAAAAGATAAAATAGATATAAATATTGTAACTGTAATTCTTGCTTGATAACTGTTTTTTTTATATGTAATTTTGCTATGTTAAAGTTAAAGATTCCGTTCTTGTTTAAACAGAAATAGGAGTAATGATGGAGTATAGGTCATTGGTTAATTAAATAAAGAAACTGTTTGGCCTGAAAGGTTAGAACATAGGTGGGTGGAATAAACATAAGAGAATGCTGGGAGGAATCGGAATTGAGCTTAGAGATGCCATGCACCTCTCCCATGGGCAGAAATGGTAGCTCTGCACTCTGAGGCAGATGGCGATACAGCCAGCCACCAGGTCAGACATGCTAAATCTTTCCTTCTAAGCACACCTCGTGCTGCAACATACATTATTAGACATGGGTTAAGAGGCTGAAAAGAATGGGGCAGGCAGTGTTGAAATGAATAGTTTTGTGTTGTGATTTTAGAGCATAACCTTACAAGGCGGCCCAAATGGGGATGCAGCCCTGCTGCTCAAATTTCTACAATCAAGGGGGAAATGGAAGAAGGGAAGAAAGAAGAGAGAGACAAGGAAAAATGGATGAATTCAATCATTCCTTGGAAAAATGAGTGAACCAATGAATGAGGAGACCTAGTAGGAAAAAATGTGCTGCATTCCCTCAGAGAGTCAGGTCAAATTAAGGATTGACAAGGTTTTCCAGTAAGGAGAAGGCTTATTCCATTTTACCTTCTTTGTGCTCCAGGCCCACCCACAAGAGTGATGATGAGGACAGGGAGAAGAAGAGGAGAGGGTGTACCAGAATTCCCTGGTACAATTTCTCACCCAAATTGTAGCCAAATCACCTGACCTGGGACAGCTGATCTCCATGCTGGACCCTAACTCCCAGTTTGACAACTCTAATATTTTAACCAAGTTTGTGAAGATGAAGAACCAAAAATAGCCCAGTTACAGGACGGCAGGTTCCTTACAGGATGGGAGTTAGACATCAGTACCATACTGGTGTTTGGCAGTTTGATGGGTGTGTGGGGTCTTTACCAGACTCCACCTAGCATCATGGATTCCCTACTTTACTGATATTATGGAGTTCGGTGCATTCATCATATGTGTGCATGTCACACACTAGTGGGCATCATATGTACATGTTTATCCTGTGTGTGGGTGAGTGTGTTCATGAGTTTTATAGCCCAAGTACTACAGAACATGATCAATGAAAAGGAACACTGTTTTCCAGATATGGCAGGGCAATTATTTAAATGAACTGACAAGGGTTGGATGGAATGGATAAGACCTATGAGAGTTCAAGGCATACCGAATCCAGGCATGACAAAGTAGGTGGCAGACAGAATTCTGGCAAAACTAAGTAGGTAGCTTGATGTCCAACTTACTGGAGAAGAGCAACTGAGCGGAGACACTTTTCACTAAGCAACATGCTCTAGTGGAGATCAAACATCCTTTGACTTACAGCCAGTACGAATTAAACCACTCATCAAATGAAACCTAATTTTCTCTGATTTTGAGTATACATTTGTGTCCCTTCCTGATTAATCTACTCTTTATCCTCTTAAGTCCCAATACCTCACGCTGATATCGGTCACATCTTTCCATTTGACATGGTTTTCCCTCAAGCTTAATACCGCCCTGAGATCATACAACTTTTTGTCCCCTCTCCACTGCTTCCTTGACAGCCATCTTGTCCTTTACCACACCACGCTTCCCCAGTCCTTTACTCTCCAAGGGGAAAAGACCATAAATCCTGCTTTGTTTTGAGGCATGTATTTCTGTGATGCCCCATCCACCAAACACAATCCATCATTGACCAAATAACACAACATGTTAACAAACTTTTATTCTTTGAGAAAGAATAATCCATTGGAAAAGATACCAGGATTCATAGAAGACCTGAGGTATCTCTGAAAAAAACACATTCCCAAAGAGAGAATTAAGTCTGCCCCTCAAAATTTGAGAATTTCACTTTAACAGATCTTCACCAAATCATAGACATAGATATGGAAGTCATTATCAAACTTGATGAAATACACAGAAGGTTTGTTGGGAACTTGGCAAATAATTTTACCTATCTCTTGGGTTCCATCTTTTTTGTTGTACTGCACTCTTTTGCCCTCCAAGGAATCCCTGCCTAATTCCAAAGTCACCTCTATTGGAGGACATTCAGGCGTGATGTGGAGGTTGCCTTCAATGGAATCATCATGATGGTGGTAAAGGTACAGGACCGGATCATTCTCGTTGACAATGTAGAAACAGGTCGTTATGGTCTGCACCTCATCTGGGACCACGCCAGTCCACTCTTCCTTAGAGCCTGGCATGATGTGGAGGTTGCCTTCCAGGTAGTCATCCAGGAGGTGGTAAATGTAGAAGACGAGATCTTTCTTGTAGGTAATATAAAACCAGGTCTTCATGATTGGCACCTCTTCTAGGACCATCCCGTTCCAGTCATACTTAGAGCCATTTGTGCCCATGAATATATGTTTCACTGCTCTGCCAACTATGGTGTTTGAGAGATGAGTGTCTGTCACCTGAGGAAATGGCACATTATTAGGCAGGATCTTCAGGTTTAAAATCCTTTCATCACTGTGAAGCTCCAAGCCATAGACACAATCAATCCCATCATATTTCAACAAATAGAGAGAGGGATATGTTGGCAGTTGATCTAGAATGATGGCTTTCCAATGGGTGACTGGTTCATTGGCTTCCTTCCAGCCATGAGAAATTCTGCGGCCAACAATATTCTCCAGGGCCTCAAAAGGCTTACTAAGTTTTTGCTTCTGGAGCGATGGCCCATTCTTCTTCTGGAGATGTGGCATGCAACTCATACTAAGAGGCATCTTCATCATGGCGGGAGACTTTCTGAGATAGGCCACAGCACTCCTGTTCCACTGTCTCTTGGCTCTGTTTCTGTGCTTGGGCTTCATAGCTGCCAATCTCTGCATAGGAAGAACTCTTCAGTTTAAATCAGACACAAAGTGGTTTCCTCCACCATAAGTGCCTGCAAGGATAAGAAGGTGAGGATGTGAGGTCAAGGCTCTTTTTAGGAATAACTTTGGAGCAGGTGAAAAAGGCAGGGCTGAATAGATTTGGATACCTAAATGGAATATGTTCTTAAGAAATTAATAGAAAAATTATCAAACTCTTGTCTACAGCTCAGTATATGTGTATCAGAGACATATTCCTGCTGCAAAATGCAATTGACCTCTACTGAGAAACCTACTTCCTGACTTACTATATCAATGAGAGAGGAAGCTATGCCTATACCTAAAGTGAGAAAGAAATATCTGAACAGATGGCAAAGAATTCAAAGAACAGCCACTCCTCTCCTTACCACTCAAGCTACTGGTTAGTTGGCTGATCTATAACCAGCTGCCCAAGGTCATGGCACTCCAGTCCACTGGCTCTCTCTATTGTGTCTCCTGATGCAGATCCAGGTTGATTACATAAAGATATTCTGTATCTTCATTAGAGAAGTGAATACTGAGAGTCAAACTGCCAAAAGAAAGAAACATTAATCTGTGAAACAGCACCTATTAGAAATAATTATCTTTTAAAACACATATGGACACAGAGGATCTTTGCCATTTAAGTGGACTGAGGAATTGGACATTTTTACAAAGATAGAGTGGGGAGAATACCTGACATTAACCGTCCCCCAGCTATCAAATATAGGAGCTGTTAACGACATAAATTTTGGACCCAGAGCAGATTTGAAAGAAACCTTTCTTTGACTACAGAGGTCCTAGTTGCTTCCTAAACATATTTACCAAAAGAAAATATCTTGGCTCTCTAGATTCCAACTTCTGGAAATTCGGTTGAACAGTTGTGGAGCCCAAGAGCTGAACTGACCTCCTCAGCCACCGTGAACATAGTAAGCCCACCTTCACAGAAGACTAGTGCTTCATGTGGAACAGAGTTGCCACCCCCAACCAAAGCTTTGTGACATCATCAAGGCTCTACTTATGTCATAAAACTCCTCCTAGCCAGGTTTCTTCCCTACTAACCCCCAGAAATATCCAGCATACAGGTCCTAAAATGCTGCTCATACAGCCCCATGAAGACCCAAAATAAACACCCCAATCTTCTTCCCAATTACTTGAGTCATATTTTCCAAGTAACTCAACCCCTTTATGTGTTTTTTTTTTTCTGTAAAATAATTTTTGGTCTGAGTCAACAACTCACATGAATGTTTTTTTTTTCCTAGCTCCAATGTCCTCATTGGTTATTTTCTATTGATTTTTCCATTACTTCATAATAATAATTATCAAACTTTCCACTTCTCTTCCTCCTCCCACATTCTTCTTGCTCCGCAAATAAACCTCTCCACTCAAACACCAGTCCAAATAGAGGGCAGGGTACTTTGAGCTGTGGGAAGTCCAAGCCCACCCTTCATCCATCCAGATTTAGCAAGGTATGCATCCACAGAAAATATGATCACAAAAAGCCAGTGTATGATATGCAGACAATTGCAAGTGCCATTATCTTTGGCTTCTCCGTCTGCCCCAATTGTCAGCCACATTCAGAGCTTCCAGTTTGATCCCATGTTCTTTCATTCCCAGGTCACTGGATTAGTTGAAATCCCCTTAGTTCAGGCACAGTGTCTCATAGTGTGGACCAAGCCCTTATATTCTTGACATCCTTGCTCTTTTTCTCCATCCATCTGCTCTTCCACTGGAGCTTGGAAGCTCCATCTAGGTTTCTGATTTTGACCCTGACTTGATCTCCATCATTTGCCAAACAAAAGTTCCATGGTGGTTTTCAAGATAGTCAGTCATCAGTCTGACTATGGGACAAGGCACACATAGTTCCTATAGACAAGTCACAGTGCGGTCAACATCTCCTCCCTGCTTAAGTACCTAGAGATGGTCACCCTATGGCCTTCTAAGAACCACTCAAGAGATATCGATCTTGACATCCCCAGAATGGCCCCATAAATTGAGATATCATCAGTGTATGTGCATTAACTTGTGTGTGTGTGTGTGTGTATTTAAATCACAATAACAAATGGATTGTAATATTGAAGATTCTTTTTTTTTCTTTTTTTTTTATTTTATTTTTTTAATTTTTTTATTGATAAAAGGAGGATAAAGAAAAGAAAAAAAAACAAATTTCCACCTCCTCCCACCAGCCTCCCATTTCCTTCCCCCTCCTCCCACTCTTCTTCCCCTCCTCCCACTCTTCTTTCCCTCCTCCCACCCCTCTCCCGTTCCTCCCACCCTTTCCCCCTCCCTTTCCAGTCCATAGAGCTGTCAGGGTTCCCTGCCCTGTGGTACCTCCTAGGTCCTCCCCTCTCCATCCATATCTAGGAAGGTGAACTTCCAGACTGGCTAGGCTCCCACCAAGCCAGCACATTGCGTAGGATCAAAACCGCATGCCATTGTCTTGGCGTCTCATCAGCCCTCATTGTTCGCCATGTTCCGAGAGTCCAGTTTTATCCCATGCTTTTTCTGGTAACAGTCCAGCTGGCCTTGGTGAGCTCCCAGTAGATCATCTCCAGTGTCTCAGTGGGTGGGTGCACTCCTCGTGGTCCCGACATCTTTGCTCATGTTCTCACTCCTTCTGCTCCTCATTGGGACCTTGGGAGCTCAGTCCAGTGCTCCAGTGTGGGTCTCTGTCTCTATCTCCATCCATCGCCAGATGCAATTTCTAGGATGATATGCAATATATTCGTCAGTATTGCTCTAGGGTAGGGTCATTTCAGGTTCCCTATCCTCAGCTGCCCAGGGAACTAACTGGGGACCTCAGCTTGGGCACCTGTGAGCCCCTCTAGGGTCAAGTCTCCTGCCCACCCTAAAGTGGGTCCCTTAACTAAGAATTGTGGTTCCGTGCTCCCCTATCCAACCTTCCTTTATCCCGATCCTCCTGTTTCCCCAAGTCCACCCTCCTTCCCTTCTACCTTTTCTCTCCCCATCTCCCCTAACCCCCATCACACCCCACCCCCAAGATCCCACTTTTCCCCCCCGGCAATTTTGTCTACTTCCCTTATCCAAGAAGATAACTATATGTTTTTCCTTGGGTTCACCTTCTTACTTAGCTTCTTTAGATTCGCCTATTGTAGACTCCGTGAACCCTATTTATGGCTAGAAACCAATTATGAGTGAGTACATCCCATGTTCGTCTTTTTGGGCCTGGGATACCTCACTCAGGATAGTGTTTTCTATTTCCATCCATTTGCATGCAAAATTCGAGAAGTCATTGTTTTTTACCGCAGCGTAGTACTCTAGTGTGTATATATTCCATACTTTCTTCATCCATTCTTCCATTGAAGGGCATCTAGGTTGTTTCCAGGTTCTGGCTATTACAAATAATACTGCTATGAACATAGTTGAACAAATGCTTTTGACATGTGATAGAGCATCTCTTGGGTAAATTCCCAAGAGTGGTATTGCTGGGTCCAGGGGTAGGTTGATCCCGAATTTCCGGAGAAACCGAAACACTGACTTCCACAGTGGTTGCACAAGATTGCATTTCCACCAGCAATGGATGAGGGTACCCCTTCCTCCACAGCCTCTCCAGCAAAGGCTATCCTTGGTGTTTTTGACTTTAGCCAATCTTACAGGTGTAAGATGATATCTCAAAGTTGTTTTGATTTGCATTTCCCTGATCGCTAAGGAGGTTGAGCATGACCTTAAGTGTCTTTTGGTCATTTGAACTTCTTCTGTTGAGAATTCTCTGTTCAGTTCAGCGCCCCATTTTTTAATTGGGTTAATTAGCATTTTAAAGTCTAGTTTCTTGAGTTCTCTATATATTTTGGAGATCAGACCTTTGTCTGTTGCGGGGTTGGTGAAGATCTTCTCCCAGTCAGTAGGTTGCCTTTGTGTCTTAGTGACAGTGTCCTTTGCTTTACAGAAGCTTCTCAGTTTTAGTAGGTCCCATTTATTCAATGTTGCCCTTAATGTCTGTGCTTCTGGGGTTATACCTAAGAAGCGATCGCCTGTGCCCATCTGTTGTAGGGTATTTCCCACTTTCTCTTCTATCAGATTCAGTGTTTTCGGGCTGATATTGAGGTCTTTAATCCATTTGGACTTGAGTTTTGTGCACGGTGATAGATAGGGGTCTATTTTCATTCTTCTACAGGTTGACATCCAGTTGTGCCAGCACCATTTGTTGAAGATGCTTTCTTTCTTCCAATGTAAACTTTTAGCTCCTTTATCGAAAATGAGGTGTTCATAGGTTTGTGGGATAAAGTCCGGGTCTTCTATACGATTCCATTGGTCGACTTCTCTGTTTTTATGCCAGTACCACCCTGTTTTCATTACTGTAGCTCGGTAATAGAGTTTGAAGTCAGGGATGGTAATGCCTCCAGAAGATCCTTTATTGTATAGGATTGTTTTGGCTATCCTGGGTTTTTTGTTTTTCCATATAAAGTTGATTATTGTCCTCTCCAGATCTGTGAAGAATTTTGATGGGATCTTGATGGGGATTGCATTGAATCTATAAATTGCCTTTGGTAGAATTGCCATTTTTACTATGTTGATCCTCCCAATCCAAGAGCAAGGGATGTCCATCCATTTTTTGGTATCCTCTTCAATTTCTTTCTTCAATGCCTTAAAGTTCTTGTCAAATAGATCTTTCACTTCCTTGGTTAGATTTACCCCAAGATATTTTTATGCTGTTTGTGGCTATCGTGAATGGAGAAGCTTCTCTGATTTCCCTCTCTGCTTCCATATCCTTTGAGTATAGGAGGGCGACTGATTTTTTGGAGTTGATCTTGTATCCTGCCACATTACTAAAGCTGTTTATCAGCTGTAAAAGTTCTTTGGTGGAATTTTGGGGGTCGCTTATGTACACTATCATATCATCTGCGAATAACGAAAGTTTAACTTCTTCATTTCCAATTCGAATCCCCTTGATCCCATTATGCTGTCTTATTGCTATTGCTAGAACTTCCAGCACTATATTGAAGAGGTATGGCGAAAGTGGGCAGCCTTGTCGTGTTCCTGAGTTAAGCGGGATCGCTTTGAGTTTCTCTCCATTTAATTTGATGTTAGCTGTCAGCTTGCTGTATATAGCTTTTATTATATTTAGGTATGACCCTTGTATCCCTAATCTCTCCAAGACTTTTAACATAAATGGATGTTGAATTTTGTCAAATGCTTTTTCAGCATCTAATGAAATGATCATATGTTTTTTTTCTTTCAGTTTATTTATATGATGGATTACATTGATAGATTTTCGTATGTTGAACCAGCCCTGCATCTCAGGAATGAAGCCTACTTGATCATAATGGATAATTTTTCGGATGTGTTCTTGGATTCGGTTTGCCAGTATTTTGTTGAGGATTTTTGCGTCGATATCCATGAGTGAGATCGGCCTGTAATTCTCTTTCCTGGTTGAGTCTTTGTGTGGTTTTGGTATCAGAGTAACTGTAGCTTCATAAAAGGAATTTGGTAATGACCCTTCTGTTTCTATATTGTGGAATACATTGAGGAGTATAGGTATTAGGTCTTCTTGGAAGTTCTGGTAGAATTCCGCATTGAAACCATCTGGCCCTGGGCTTTTATTGGTAGGGAGGTTTTTGATAACAGCTTCTAGTTCTTCGCGACTGACAGGTCTGTTTAGCTTGTTCACCTGGTCCTGATTTAATTTTGGTAAATCGTATTTATCTAAGAAAGTGTCCATTTCTTTTACATTTTCCAGTTTAGTGGCATACAAGCTTTTGTAGTAAGATCTAATGACTCTCTGAATTTCCTCTGTGTTTGTGGTTATGTCCCCCTTTTCATTTCTGATCTTATTAATTTGCAAATTTTCTCTCTGCCGTTTGATTAGTTTGGATAGGGGTTTGTCAATCTTGTTGATTTTTTCCAGGAACCAGCTTCTTGATTCATTGATTCTTTGGATTGTTTTTTGTGTTTCTATTTTGTTGATTTCAGCCCTCAGTTTGATTATTTCCAGTCTTCTACTCCTCCTAGGTGAGTCTGCTTCTTTTTTTTCTAGAGCTTTCAGGTGGGCTGTTAAGTCTCCAATATGTGCTTTCTCTGTTTTCTTTAAGTGGGCACTTAGTGCTATGAACTTTCCTCTCAGGACTGCTTTCATAGTGTCCCATAAGTTCGAGTATGTTGTTTCTTTATTTTCATTGAATTCAAGGAAGACTTTAATTTCTTTCTTTATTTCCTCCTTAATCCAGGTATGGTTCAGTAGTTGACTGTTCAGTTTCCATGAGTTTGTAGGCTTTCTGGGGGTAGCATTGTTGTTGAATTCTAACTTTAATCCATGGTGGTCTGATAAGACACAGGTGGTTAGTAATATTTTTTTGTAGCTGTGTAAGTTAGCTTTGTTACCAAGTATGTGGTCAATTTTCGAGAAGGTTCCATGAGCTGCAGAGAAAAAAGTATATTCTTTCCTATTTGGGTGGAATATTCTATAGATGTCTGTTAAGTCCATTTGCTTCAATACCTCCATTAATTCTCTAATTTCTCTGTTAGGTTTCTGTCTGATTGACCTGTCCATTGGTGAAAGAGGAGTGTTGAAGTCTCCTACTATTAGTGTGTGCGGTTTGATGGTTGCCTTGAATTTTAGCAATGTTTCTTTTACATACGTGGGTGCTTTGATATTAGGGGCATAGATATTCAGGATTGAGATTTCTTCCTGATGAATTTTTCCTGTTATGAGTATAAAATGTCCCTCTCCATCTCTTTTGATTGATTTAAGTTTGACGTCAACTTTGTTAGAAATTAGTATGGCCACACCTGCTTGTTTCTTAGGTCCATTTGCTTGATAAGCCTTTTCCCAGCCCTTTACTCTGAGTAGGTGCCTGTCTTTGTGGTTGAGGTGTGTTTCTTGTAGACAGCAGAATGTTGGATCCTGTTTTCGTATCCAGTCTCTTAGCCTGTGCCTTTTTATAGGTGAGTTGAGTCCATTGACATTAAGTGATATTAATGACCAGTGGTTGTTAACTCCGGTCACTTTTTAAGTAGTAGGGTTTGTGTGTTTCCCTTCTTTGAGTTGCGCTGGTGAAGGGTCTCTAGATGTCTGAGTTATTGAGGTCTTTGTTGGACTCCTTGGTTAGTGATTTTCCTTCTATTATTTTCTGTAAGGCTGGATTTGTGGCTACGTATTGCTTAAATTTGTTTTTATCCTGGAAAATTTTCTTTTCTCCATTTATGGTGAACGAAAGCTTGGCTGGATATAGTAGTCTGGGCTTGCATCCATGGTCTCTTAGTTTTTGCAGTACATCTATCCAGGACCTTCTGGCTTTCATGGTTTCCATAGAGAAGTCAGGTGTAAGTCTGATAGGTTTACCTTTATAAGTAAGTTGGCCTTTTTCCTTTGCGGCTCTTAATATTCTTTCTTTATTCTGTATATTTTGTGTTTTGATTATTATATGGCGAGGGGATGTTTTTTTTGATCCAGCCTATTTGGGGTTCTGTATGCCTCTTGAACCTTCATAGGTACATCCTTCTTCAGGTTGGGAAAGTTTTCTTCTATAATTTTGTTAAGTATATTTTCTGGACCGTTGAGCTGCACTTCTTCTCCTTCTTCTACTCCAATTATTCTTAGGTTTGGTCTTTTTATTGTGTCCCATATTTCCTGAATGTTTTGTGATGAGAGTTTGTTGGACTTGCTGTTTTCTTTGATCAGTGCGTTTATTTTCTCTATGTTATCCTCAGACTCTGAGATTCTTTCTTCTATCTCTTGTATTCTGCTGGTTATGCTTGTTTCTGTAGTCTCTATTCGTTTACCTAGATTTTCCATGTCCAGCCGGCCCTCTGTTTGTGTTTTCTTCTTTGCCTCCATTTCATTTTTCAAATCATGAACTGTTTCCATTATCTGCTTGATTGTTTTTCCTTGCTTTCCTAGGGTGTCATACACTGATTTACTCAATTCCTCGAACATTCTGTTATACTTCTCATCCATTTCTATAAGGGCGTTTTTTATATGCTGTTTAAGGGTGTCAATCACTGTCATGAAGTCAGTTTTTTCTCCTTCTTCATGATTAAGGTGTTCATGTCCTCCTGTTGTGAGGTCGCTGGCTTCTGGTGGTTTCGTGTTGTTCTTCAGATTGTTGGGTGAATTCTTGCATTGGCGTCTCCCCATCTCTTCCTTCCAATATTCTCCTATGGATCTTCTTTTACAGGATCAGGTCTTCTTGCCAACTGATGTACCTTCCAAGTGATGTCACTCCCCCGTGATGTTTCTCCTGGAGTCCAGTTCCGATCTCCTTGCTGCTTGGTTAGCTTGCAAACAAAGGCCCACCCTGCTTGCTGCAGGCAGGTTATGGAGACAAAGGAGCTACCACCTTCCCCTTTGCACTCACCTTCGGGATCAGTCCCAGCGCCCAGGCAGGCTGAACAGGGAGGCACTCTGCTCCAAGAAGGGAGGGATGGAGGGAGACAGGGGGTAGGGGGATCTGGATGTAAGCTGGATGGGATAGGAAGAGAGAGGAGGTACCGGGCAGTGTAGCCCTGTATGTTGATCAGGAAGTGTAGGCGGGCGGTTCCCGGGTGCTGAAGCACTCACTCACAACAATGATGTCTCACTAGGTGCCCTGACCGAAACTCCATGCTGCTTGGTTCGCTCGCAGACAAAGGGCCCACCCTGCTTGCTGCAGGCGGGCTATGGGGACAAAGAAGCCCCCGAGCTCCCCTTTACCCTATGCTTGGGGTTAGGACCCAGCGCCCAAGCAGGCAGAGTAGGGAGGCTCTCTGCCACCAGGGAAGGGAGGGGGCAGAGCTGAAGATTCTTCTCATCTTGAGAAGAGTATTTGCTACAGGAACACTCTCACAGTAATAGTGAGAGTGTAAACTATCTAAGAAAGGAGAAATAACTGGAGGAATCCCCCAGGAGTTAGGCTCAGTGTCCCAGGAATAACGCCCAAGGAAAGTCAATGAACTCAGTGATGGAATATAAAACCCAGCCTAAATAAAATCCTAAATCATTTAGGTGGAACATGAGATACTCTTACAACAGTTACAAGAGGTCTAAAATGCCTGGACTGGAACATAAGGGGAACACAATGACGTGGAGCTGAGAGTGCATGGCAAAACTGATTGGATCTGGCAAAAATTATGTAAGCATACCAAGGAAACCACCAGTGGGACAAAACCCTAAGAAATCTGTATGACAACATATCATGTTGAACATAATGAGATTTATAGACAAAGGAATGATCTCAATTATGTCACTGTCACACAGGTGATGATGAACCAGTTCCATCGTAGAGTGACTCCCTGCTGTGTTTAAGATAACCTGTCAATTCTGTCTAGTCAGTTACAAGGAAATTTGCATTAATTGCACAGATTAACTATCAGCATCATTTACTGCACAATCAAAGGCAAGGCAAAGAAATCATAGACATGTTGTTGAATGCTGATGATGTTATTGGGAGTTTTGATGGTTTTTTTTCTTAAAGGGAAATCATCGGTGACTCTCATGCATGTAAGCAGATCCTTTCTCTGTGATGTTTCCTGAATAGCCACTGAGATACCAGCCCATTGAGTTGTGGTCTCTCTCTCTTTTACAAAGCAACTTCTACCTTCAGCTTGATCTCTTGCTTGAGCTTCCCTTCCGGCTACTAGGCTCCTTTTCTGATCCTGCAGAGGGCTTTTGTAAGGGATTGTGATCTCTAAGTTTTTCCCCTTTCAAGAACTAATCATTCTATTAATCACAATTCTAAACTGCTGTGGGAGTTTGTTTGTGACTTATGCCTTCACATGTGATACATGTGACCTGTGTGTATAGGGTCTTCTCTCTGTTCATGTGGGGAAGGCATGGCAGCAGGAGTAGATGGCTGATCATTCTCTGTAAGGAAATCAGTAAACTGTGGGGACCAAGTACAAGGATGTCCTGAAATATTAAGTCTTGTCCTTTCAAGGCCCCAAAGCCTCCAGCTAGGTTCAGGGTCACGACAATCTCCAAAACCCACCGAGCATGAAGTATTCAGAACCAGAAGCCTGTGTGTGCCATATCACATAAATTCATCGTGAGTACAACAATCTGTTTTTTTTTTAATGCTACATTATTTTTTCCCATCAGAACGATCTATATTACCAATTAACCAAATTTGCTGCATCTTTGGTGTCCTAGAATTGCTTTAAATTGTTGCTGGGACTCTTACAAACCTTCCTGTGCTGTTATGAGACCTTAAGGGGACAGCACTTATTTCAGAAATCAAAGGCAGTTGGGTTCAATCCTATGGCTAGCTGTTAGCTAGACACTGGAAGGATGGATTTGACTAAGAAAGGGAGACAGCATACATGGAGGCAGGTAACCTTTCCTTTGAAAAATGACCCATTTTGAGGCCTTACTTCAGGCTCTTCTCTTCTCCTAATCTTGGTTTTTTTATTAGTTTAGGAGAAGAATTAAAACTCCATTTACAGTATCTGTGAACCTGAATGAGTTAAGTATGTGTGACCAACTTGATGTCTGCCTGTCTGTCAACAGGGCCAGAGTTCAGGGGCATCTGATGCATAGCACAGGAATGTCAGCCATCAATCTCTGGTCCACCTAACTCTACAGCATTAGAGTTGTCATGGTTGCTCATCTGATCTTCCTCATATGATCTCCATCCACAGAGATGTCAGAAAAATCCTCCCCTGAGAGTGCAAGTTCTTTACAAATGAAAGATTATACAACAGAAGACACATGGGAGATTTATATGGGCAAGCTGTTGAAAGGATAAAGTGACAGAAGAAGTTTATTGATTAATTAAAGAAAGAATCCGCTTCAGCTGATAGGTTAGAACATAGGTAGGTGGAGTAAACAAAATAGAATGCCGGGAGGAAGAGGTAGTGAGCTCAGAGAAGCCATGCTCCCCTCTCCCCGGCAGATGCCAGAGCTCTGCTCTCTGAGGCAGATGTTGATGCAGCCAGCCACCATGTCAGACATGCTGAATTTTTCCTGGTAAGTGCACCTCGTTATACTACACTGATTATTAGAAATGGGTTAAAATGCTGAATCTAATGGGCCAGCAGTGTTTAAAAGAATACAGTTTTTGTGTATTTATTTCAGGCATAACCTTCATGCGGCCGTGGTGCTGGGGACACAGCCTCGCTGTTCAAATAAATACAGAATGGCTTGCAGCCTTGTGGACAACTGAATCCACTGAAAGCCTGAGAAAGCTTGGGAAAGAGTAAAGCATGTTTTCTTGGTAGCAGCGATTTCTCGGTCTGCTCTGCTTGCTAGAAGAAAGCAAGGGCTCTCATCTAAAAGAGGCTTGCTGACTCAGCTTCAGCTGCAAAACCCTGCAGCCCTTAAGAGGTCCTGCCACAAAACATTTAAATGATGTTGATAAAAGCCAACTGAATGCTTGTATGTTTTCAGCAGTAGCAGGAAAAAAAACTGTGTTGTTTTAAAATGCCGGCTTTCTGGGCCATCCTGCCTGGGGAAACTCTGACTGTTTGAGGAAGGAGGGCCAGCTACAGAAAGAGGGCTTGAGTGTTGTCTGTTGCAGCCTCTTTAATGGCAAGGACCTTGAAACACTGTAGACTTGTGGCACTGAATGCGGCTCTGTTCGGTACCTCAGCCACAAGGTTGGAATGGCAGAAAGCTAAGGAATGGGCTACATCTGGCCAGCAAAGCCACGGCTTTAGTCCTACTGAGATTGCTTGGTAAATGAAAGACTCATGTGGTCAGAAAAACAGAGAGAGAAATAGAGTAAAGAGAGATTCAAAGACAAAGAAAATTTTTAAATGATTTACAGTGTGTTAAAAATATGTGCAGGCTAAAATTTGAAGTTCTTAAAGTTAAAAAAAGGAAGAGAGTTGTTGGGTGTGGTAGTACACACCTGTAAACCCAACACATGGGAGGCAGAGGGAGATTGACCTCTGTACCTTCAAGGTGAGGTAGCACACGCCTTTAATCCCAGTGCCTTGAAGGCAGAGACAAACAGATCTTTGTGAGTTCAATGTGTAGTAGCATACACCTTTAATCCCAATGCCTGAAAGGCAGAGAGAGGCAGATCTCTGAGACTTCAAGGACAGACAGGTATACAGAGTTAGTTTTTCCAGGTCAAAGATACAGAGAACCTGTCTCAAAAGGCAAAAAATAAAAAGGAAAAATAAACAAAATAGAGGTTAAATTGAAGCGCACAAAGATGGAAAATTCACAGCGAATTTTGATATTGTATGCTATTATGCTCTTTTTGAATCATTTGAATTTTGAGGCAGTAGCAATAGCTGCTAAAAGATGTTTCTTTATAAAAGCTGCTGAAATAATCCAACATAGATATTTTGAAAATGCCTTGACTTTGAAATTTGGATCTAAGGACATGATGCTTTGGAAAGGAGTTTCTATTTTGTTTTCACAGAGGGTGATAGTCTGTGGATGCCTCTTTCCTAATATGGTAGGATGGACCACGCCCTACTTAAAGGTTGCTGTGAACACCTTTAAAAAATTGCTTTGCTCAACTGCCAACTGAGATAAATCAATAATGATGCCACCATTCAGCAGGAAGCATTTTGGAGAGAAAAACCTGCACCCACATTCCCAAATATGGCTTATAAACGTTCTTTTACATTTAAAGTGGGATGTGATATAGATATGAATATTTGCTTTAGTATAGATTTTGCTTTACTGATAGAGATTTTAGGTCAATTTTGTTATATGTATATGCATTTTTGATCTTAATTAAGGTATTGTGATTGTGTAGTTCATTTAAAAATATAATGTATATAGGTTATTAATGGATAATCATTAATAATAGTCAAGTTTGTAGTCATGTTAGTTAGATTTTCTAGCTACATAGATATATATATTTCAGTGAGATAGGCATTATTCATATCTCTCTAGACTACAAAATAGGCTATTTAATGTTTTAGTACCTTAGGGTTTTTCATGACAGTGAGACACTCTACTCTTGGCAGCACATATCTACTTCAGGAAGAAGATGGGCATCAAAGAGGATCCTTATGGAGTTTGATAGCCATTTGGGGAAGAAACTGCTCTTGCCTGGATTGTTGCATAAACTGTACACAGAAAACACTCAGAGAGAGGACTACTGAACTTGCCTAAAGGTGAGATGATCTTTTCATGTTCCTGATTCAGGAAAGGGTCAGCAAAACATTCTTCAAGACAAGCAGATAGTGACTGCCTTTGAAATTTCCTGCTTCATGGAAATGTCTGCTGGAAACTATGGGCCTGTAGGCTGAGGATGGAAACACCAAAGGTACAGAGGAACTTTGGGTGACTGTCCAGGCAGCGAGATGTCTCTGTCATTTCTAGAGTTTGAAAACGGCTTACTTTTTGTTTGCTTAGGTAATACTGTATTATTCTGGAGTCTCTGATGGAGTTGAAGAATAGATAGATAGTTATACTTTTCCATTGTTATGATAATAGATAAAATAGATATACATATTGTAACTGTAATTCTTGCTTGATAACTGTTTTGTTATATGTAATTTTGCTATGTTAAAGTTAAAGATTCCGTTCTTGTTTAAACAGAAATAGGAGTAATGATGGAGTATAGGTCATTGGTTAATTAAATAAAGAAACTGTTTGGCCTGAAAGGTTAGAACATAGGTGGGTGGAATAAACATAAGAGAATGCTGGGAGGAATCGGAATTGAGCTTAGAGATGCCATGCACCTCTCCCATGGGCAGAAATGGTAGCTCTGCACTCTGAGGCAGATGGTGATACAGCCAGCCACCAGGTCAGACATGCTAAATCTTTCCTTCTAAGCGCACCTCGTGCTGCAACATACATTATTAGACATGGGTTAAGAGGCTGAAAATAATGGGGCAGGCAGTGTTTAAATGAATAGTTTTGTGTTGTTATTTCAGAGCATAACCTTACAAGGCGGCCCCATGGGGATGCAGCCCTGCTGCTCAAATTTCTACAATCAAAAGGGAAATGGAAGAAGGGAAGAAAGAAGAGAGAGAGACAAGGAAGAATGGATGAATTCAATCATTCCTTGGAAAAATGAGTGAACCAATGAATGAGGAGACCTAGTAGGAAAAAATGTGCTGCATTCCCTCAGAGAGTCAGGTCAAATTAAGGATTGACAAGATTTTCCAGTAAGGAGGAGGCTTATTCCATTTTACCTTCTTTGTGCTCCAGGCCCACCCACAAGAGTGATGATGAGGACAGGGAGAAGAAGAGGAGAGGGTGTACCAGAATTCCCTGGTACAATTTCTCACCCAAATTGTAGCCGAATCACCTGACCTGGGACAGCTGATCTACATGCTGGACCCTAACTCCCAGTTTGACAACTCTAACATTTTAACCAAGTTTGTGAAGATGAAGGAACCAAAAATAGCCCAGTTACAGGATGGCAGGTTCCTTACAGGATGGGAGTCAGACATCAGTACCATACTGGTATTTGGCGGTTTGATGGGTGTGTGGGGTCTTTGCCAGACTCCACCTAGCATCATGGATTCCCTACTTTACTGATATTATGGAGTTCGGTGCATTCATCATATGTGTGCATGTCACACACTAGTGGGCATCATATGTACATGTTTATCCTGTGTGTGGGTGAGTGTGTTCATGAGTTTTATAGCCCAAGTACTACAGAACATGATCAATGAAAGGGAACACTGTTTTCCAGATATGGCAGGGCAATTATTTAAATGAACTGACAAGGGTTGGATGGCATGGATAAGACCTATGAGAGTTCAAGGCATACCGAATCCAGGCATGACAAAGTAGGTGGCAGACAGAATTCTGGCAAAACTAAGTAGGTAGCTTGATGTCCAACTTACTGGAGAAGAGCAACTGAGCGGAGACACTTTTCACTAAGCAACATGCTCTAGTGGAGATCAAACATCCTTTGACTTACAGCCAGTATGAATTAAACCATTCATCAAATGAAACCTAATTTTCTCTGATTTTGAGTATACATTTGTGTCCCTTCCTGATTAATCTACTCTTTATCCTCTTAAGTCCCAATACCTCACACTGATATCGGTCCCATCTTTCCATTTGACATGGTTTTCCCTCAAGCTTCATACCGCCCCGAGATCATACAACTTTTTGTCCCCTCTCCACTGCTTCCTTGACAGCCATCTTGTCCTTTACCACACCACGCATGCCCAGTCCTTTACTCTCCAAGGGGAAAAGACCATAAATCCTGCTTTGTTTTGAGGCATGTATTTCTGTGATGCCCCATCCACCAAACACAATCCATCATTGACCAAATAACACAACATGTTAACAAATTTTTATTCATTGAGAAAGAATAATCCATTGGAAAAGATACCAGGATTCATAGAAGACCTGAGGTATCTCTGAAAAAACACATTCCCAAAGAGAGCATTAAGTCTGCCCCTCAAAATTTGAGAATTTCAATTTAACAGATCTTCACCAAATCATAGACATAGATATGGAAGTCATTATCAAACTTGATGAAATACACAGAAGGTTTGTTGGGAACTTGGCAAATAATTTTACCTATCTCTTGGGTTCCATCTTTTATGTTGTACTGCACTCTTTTGCCCTCCAAGGAATCCCTGCCTAATTCCAAAGTCACCTCTACTGGAGGACATTCAGGCGTGATGTGGAGGTTGCCTTCAATGGAATCATCATGATGGTGGTAAAGGTACAGGACCGGATCATTCTCGTTGACAATGTAGAAACAGGTCGTTATGGTCTGCACCTCATCTGGGACCACGCCACTCCACTCTTCCTTAGAGCCTGGCATGATGTGGAGGTTGCCTTCCAGGTAGTCATCCAGGAGGTGGTAAATGTACAAGACCGGATCTTTCTTGTAGGTAATATAAAACCAGGTCTTCATGATTGGCACCTCTTCTAGGACCATCCCGTTCCAGTCATTCTTAGAGCCATTTGTGCCCATGAATGTATGTTTCACTGCTCTGCCAACTATGGTGTTTGAGAGATGAGTGTCTGTCACCTGAGGAAATGGCACATTATTAGGCAGGATCTTCAGGTTTAAAATCCTTACATCACTGTGAAGCTCCAAGCCATAGACACAATCAATCCCATCATATTTCAACAAATAGAGAGAGGGATATGTTGGCAGTTGATCTAGAATGATGGCTTTCCAATGGGTGACTGGTTCATTGGCTTCCTTCCAGCCATGAGAAATTCTGCGGCCAACAATATTCTCCAGGGCCTCAAAAGGCTTACTAAGTTTTTGCTTCTGGAGCGATGGCCCATTCTTCTTCTGGAGAGGTGGCATGCAACTCATACTAAGAGGCATCTTCATCATGGCGGGAGACTTTCTGAGATAGGCCACAGCACTCCTGTTCCACTGTCTCTTGGCTCTGTTTCTGTGCTTGGGCTTCATAGCTGCCAATCTCTGCATAGGAAGAACTCTTCAGTTTAAATCAGACACAAAGTGGTTTCCTCCACCATAAGTGCCTGCAAGGATAAGAAGGTGAGGATGTGAGGTCAAGGCTCTTTTTAGGAATAACTTTGGAGCAGGTGAAAAAGGCCGGGCTGAATAGATTTGGATACCTAAATGGAATATGTTCTTAAGAAATTAATAGGAAAATTATCAAACTCTTGTCTACAGCTCAGTATATGTGTATCAGAGACATATTCCTGCTGCAAAATGCAATTGACCTCTACTGAGAAACCTACTTCCTGACTTACTACATCAATGAGAAAGGAAGCTATGCATATACCTAAAGTGAGAAAGAAATATCTGAACAGATGGCAAAGAATTCAAAGAACAGCCACTCCTCTCCTTACCACACAAGCTACTGGTTAGTTGGCTGATCTATAACCACCTGCCCAAGGTCATGGCACTCCAGTCCACTGGCTCTCTCTCTTGTGTCTCCTGATCCAGATCCAGGTTGATTACATAAAGATATTCTGTATCTTCATTAGAGAAGTGAGTACTGTGAGTCAAACTGCCAAAAGAAAGAAACATTAATCTGTGCAACAGCACCTATTAGAAATAATTATCTTTTAAAACACATATGGACAAAGAGGATCTTTGCCATTTAAGTGGACTGAGGAGTTGGACATTTTTAGCAAAGATAGAGTGGGGAGAATACCTGACATTAACCGTCCCCCAGCTATCAAATATAGGAGCTGTTAACGACATAAATTTTGGACCCAGAGCAGATTTGAAAGAAACCTTTCTTTGACTACAGAGGTCCTAGTTGCTTCCTAAACATATTTACCAAAAGAAAATATCTTGGCTCTCTAGATTCCAACTTCTGGAAATTCGGTTGAACAGTTGTGGAGCCCAAGAGCTGAACTGACCTCCTCAGCCACCGTGAACATAGTAAGCCCACCTTCACAGAAGACTAGTGCTTCATGTGGAACAGAGTTGCCACCCCCAACCAAAGCTTTGTGACATCATCAATGCTCTACTTATGTCATAAAACTCCTCCTAGCCAGGTTTCTTCCCTACTAACCCCCAGAAATATCCAGCATACAGGTCCTAAAATGCTGCTCATACAGCCCCATGAAGACCCAAAATAAACACCCCAATCTTCTTCCCAATTACTTGAGTCATATTTTCCAAGTAACTCAACCCCTTTATGTGCTTTTTTTTTTCTGTAAAATAATTTTTGGTCTGAGTCAACAACTCACATGAATGTTTTTTTTTCCTAGCTCCAATGTCCTCATTGGTTATTTTCTAGTGATTTTTCCATTACTTCATAATAATAATTATCAAACTTTCCACTTCTCTTCCTCCTCCCACATTCTTCTTGCTCCGCAAATAAACCTCTCCACTCAAACACCAGTCCAAATAGCGGGCAGGGTATGTTGAGCTATGGGAAGTCCAAGCCTACCCTTCATCCATCCAGATTTAGCAAGGTATGCATCCACAGAAAATATGATCACAAAAAGCCAGTGTATGATATGCAGACAATTGCAAGTGCCATTATCTTTGGCTTCTCTGTCTCTCCCAATTGTCTGCCACATTCAGAGCTTCCGGTTTGATCCTATGTTCTTTCATTCCCAGGTCACTGGATTAGTTGAAATCCCCTTAGTTCAGGCACAGTGTCTCATAGTGTGGACCAAGCCCTTATATTCCTGACATCCTTGCTCTTTTTCTCCATCCATCTGCTCTTCCACTGGAGCTTGGAAGCTCCATCTAGGTTTCTGATTTAGACCCTGACTTGATCTCCATCATTTGCCAAACAAAAGTTCCATGGTGGTTTTCAAGATAGTCAGCCAACAGTCTGACTATGGGACAAGGCACACATAGTTCCTAGGGACATGTCACAGTGCGATCAACTTCTCTTCCATGCTTAAGTACCTAGAGAGGGTCACCCTATGGCCTTCTGAGAACCACTCGAGAGATATCGATCTTGACATCCCCAGAATGGCCCCATAAATTGAGATATCATCAGTGTATGTGCATTAACTTTTGTGTGTTTGTGTGTGTGTATTTAAATCACAATAACAAATGGATTGTAATATTGAAGTTTCTTCTCATCTTGAGAAGAATATTTGCTACAGAAACACTCTCACAGTAATAGTGAGAGTGTAAACTATCTAAGAAAGGAGAAATAACTGGAGGAATCCCCCAGGAGTTAGGCTCAGTGTCCCAGGAATTACGCCCAAGGAAAGTCAATGAACTCAGTGATGGAAGATAAAACCCAGCCTAAATAAAACCCTAAATCATTTAGGTGGAACATGAGATACTCTTACAACAGTTACAAGAGGTCTAAAATGCCTGGACTGGAACATAAGGGGAACACAATGACGTGGAGCTGAGAGTGCATGGCAAAACTGATTGGATCTGGCAAAAATTATGTAAGCATACCAAGGAAACCACCAGTGGGACAAAACCCTAAGGAATCTGTATGACAACATATCATGTTGAACATAATGAGATTTATAGACAAAGGAAAGATCTTAATTATGTCACTGTCACACAGGTGATGATGAACCAGTTCCATCGTAGAGTGACTCCCTGCTGTGTTTAAGATAACCTGTCAATTCTGTCTAGTCAGTTACAAGGAAATTTGCATTAATTGCACAGATTAACTATCAGCATCATTTACTGCACAATCAAAGGCAAGGCAAAGAAATCATAGACATGTTGTTGAATGCTGATGATGTTATTGGGAGTTTTGATGGGTTTTTTTCTTAAAGGGAAATCATCGGTGACTCTCATGCATGAAGCAGATCCTTTCTCTGTGATGTTTCCTGAATAGCCACTGAGATACCAGCCCATTGAGTTGTGGTCTCTCTCTCTTTTAAAAAGCAACTTCTAACTTCAGCTTGATCTCTTGCTTGAGCATCCCTTCCGGCTTCTAGGCTCCTTTTCTGATCCTGCAGAGGGCTTTTGTAAGGGATTGTGATCTCTAAGATTTTCCACTTTCAAGAACTAATCATTCCATGCTCCCCTCTCCCCGGCAGATGCCAGAGCTCTGCTCTCTGAGGCAGATGTCGATGCAGCCAGCCACCATGTCAGACATGCTGAATTTTTCCTGGTAAGTGCACCTCGTTATACTACACTGATTATTAGAAATGGGTTAAAATGCTGAATCTAATGGGCCAGCAGTGTTTAAAAGAATACAGTTTTTGTGTATTTATTTCAGGCATAACCTTCATGCAGCCATGGTGCTGGGGACACAGCCTTGCTGCTCAAATAACTACAGAATGGCTTGCAGCCTTGTGGACAACTGAATCCACTGAAAGCCTGAGAAAGCTTGGGAAAGAGTAAAGCATGTGTTCTTGGTAGCAGCGATTTCTCGGTCTGCTCTGCTTGCTAGAAGAAAGCAAGGGCTCTCATCTAAAAGAGGTTTGCTGACTCAGCTTCAGCTGCAAAACCCTGAGGACCTTAAGAGGTCCTGCCACAAAACATTTAAATGGTGTTGATAAAAGCCAACTGAATGCTTGTATGTTTTCAGCAGTAGCAGGAAAAAAAACTGTGTTGTTTTAGAATGCCGGCTTTCTGGGCCATCCTGCCTGGGCAAACTCTGACTGTTTGAGGAAGGAGGGCCAGCTACAGAAAGAGGGCTTGAGGGTTGTCTGTTGCAGCCTCTTTGATGGCAAGGACCTTGAAACACTGTAGACTTGTGGCACTGAATGCGGCTCTGTTCGGTACCTCAGCCACAAGGTTGGAATGGCAGAAAGCTAAGGAATGGGCTACATCTGGCCAGCAAAGCCACGGCTTTAGTCCTACTGAGATTGCTTGGTAAATGAAAGACTCATGTGGTCAGAAAAACAGAGAGAGACATAGAGTAAACAGAGATTCAAAGACAAAGAAAATTTTTAAATGATTTACAGTGTGTTAAAAATATGTGCAGCCTAAAATTTGAAGTTCTTAAAGTTAAAAAAAGGAAGAGAGTTGTTGGGTGTGGTAGTACACACCTGTAAACCCAACACATGGGAGGCAGAGGGAGATTGACCTCTGTACCTTCAAGGTGAGGTAGCACACGCCTTTAATCCCAGTGCCTTGAAGGCAGAGACAAACAGATCTTTGTGATTTCAATGTGTAGTAGCATACACCTTTAATCCCAATGCCTGAAAGGCAGAGAGAGGCAGATCTCTGAGACTTCAAGGACAGACAGGTATACAGAGTTAGTTTTTCCAGGTCAAAGATACAGAGAACATGTCTCAAAAGGCAAAAAATAAAAAGGAAAAATAAACAAAATAGAGGTTAAATTGAAGCGCACAAAGATGGAAAATTCACAGCGAATTTTGATATTGTATGCTATTATGTTCTTTTTGAATCATTTGAATTTTGAGGCAGTAGCAATAGCTGCTAAAAGATGTTTCTTTATAAAAGCTGCTGAAATAATCCAACATAGATATTTTGAAAATGCCTTGACTTTGAAATTTGGATCTAAGGACATGATGCTTTGGAAAGGAGTTTCTATTTTGTTTTCACAGAGGGTGATAGTCTGTGGATGCCTCTATCCTAATATGGTAGGATGGACCACGCCCTACTTAAAGGTTGCTGTGAACACCTTTAAAAAATTGCTTCGCTCAACTGCCAACTGAGATAAATCAATAATGATGCCACCATTCAGCAGGAAGCATTTTGGAGAGAAGAAACTGCACCCACGTTCCCAAATATGGCTTATAAACGTTCTTTTACATTTAAAGTGGGATGTGATATAGATATGAATATTTGCATTAGTATAGATTTTGCTTTACTGTTAGAGATTTTAGGTCAATTTTGTTATATGTATATGCATTTTTGATCTTAATTAAGGTATTGTGATTGTGTAGTTCATTTAAAAATATAATGTATATAGGTTATTAATTGATAATCATTAATAATAGTCAAGTTTGTAGTCATGTTAGTTAGATTTTCTAGCTACATAGATATATATATTTCAGTCAGATAGGCATTATTCATATCTCTCTAGACTACAAAATAGGCTATTTAATGTTTTAGCACCTTAGGGTTTTTCATGACAGTGAGACACTCTACTCTTGGCAGCACATAACTACTTCAGGAAGAAGATGGGCATCAAAGAGGATCCTTATGGAGTTTGATTGCCATTTGGGGAAGAAACTGCTCTTGCCTGGATTGTTGCATAAACTGTACACAGAAAACACTCAGAGAGAGGACTACTGAACTTGCCTAAAGGTGAGATGATCTTTTCGTGTTCCTGATTCAGGAAAGGGTCAGCAAAACATTCTTCCAGACAAGCAGATAGTGACTGCCTTTGAAATTTCCTGCTTCATGGAAATGTCTGCTGGAAACTATGGGCCTGTAGGCTGAGGATGGAAACACCAACGGTACAGAGGAACTTTGGGTGACTGTCCAGGCAGCGAGATGTCTCTGTCATTTCTAGAGTTTGAAAACGGCTTACTTTTTGTTTGCTTAGGTAATACTGTATTATTCTGGAGTCTATGATAGAATTGAAGAAGAGATAGATAGTTATAGTTTTCGATTGTTATGATAAAAGATAAAATAGATATAAATATTGTAACTGTAATTCTTGCTGGATAACTGTATTGTTATATGTAATTTTGCTATGTTAAAGTTAAAGATTCCGTTCTTGTTTAAACAGAAATAGGAGTAATGATGGAGTATAGGTCATTGGTTAATTAAATAAAGAAACTGTTTGGCCTGCAAGGTTAGAACATAGGTGGGTGGAATAAACATAAGAGAATGCTGGGAGGAATAGGAATTGAGCTTAGAGATGCCATGCACCTCTCCCATGGGCAGAAATGGTAGCTCTGCACTCTGAGGCAGATGGCGATACAGCCAGCCACCAGGTCAGACATGCTAAATCTTTCCTTCTGAGCGCACCTCGTGCTGCAACATACATTATTAGACGTGGGTTAAGAGGCTGAAAATAATGGGGCAGGCAGCGTTGAAATGAATAGTTTTGAGTTGTTATTTCGGAGCATAACCTTACAAGTCGGTCTCATGGGGATGCAGCCCTGCTGCTCAAATTTCTACAATCAAGGGGGAAATGGAAGAAGGGAAGAAAGAAGAGAGAGAGAGAAGGAAGAATGGATGAATTCAATCATTCCTTGGAAAAATGAGTGAACCAATGAATGAGGAGACCTAGTAGGAAAAAATGTGCTGCATTCCCTCAGAGAGTCAGGTCAAATTAAGGATTGACAAGGTTTTCCACTAAGGAGGAGGCTTATTCCATTTTACCTTCTTTGTGCTCCAGGCCCACCCACAAGAGTGATGATGAGGACAGGGAGAAGAAGAGGAGAGGGTGTACCAGAATTCCCTGGTACAATTTCTCACCCAAATTGTAGCCAAATCACCTGACCTGGGACAGCTGATCTACATGCTGGACCCTAACTCCCAGTTTGACAACTCTAACATTTTAACCAAGTTTGTGAAGATGAAGGAACCAAAAATAGCCCAGTTACAGGATGGCAGGTTCCTTACAGGATGGGAGTCAGACATCAGTACCATACTGGTATTTGGCGGTTTGATGGGTGTGAGGGGTCTTTGCCAGACTCCACCTAGCATCATGGATTCCCTACTTTACTGATATAATGGAGTTCGGTGCATTCATCATATGTGTGCATGTCACACACTAGTGGGCATCATATGTACATGTTTATCCTGTGTGTGGGTGAGTGTGTTCATGAGTTTTATAGCCCAAGTACTACAGAACATGATCAATGAAAGGGAACACTGTTTTCCAGATATGGCAGGGCAATTATTTAAATGAACTGACAAGGGATGGATGGCATGGATAAGACCTATGAGAGTTCAAGGCATACCGAATCCAGGCATGACAAAGTAGGTGGCAGACAGAATTCTGGCAAAACTAAGTAGGTAGCTTGATGTCCAACTTACTGGAGAAGAGCATTGAGCGGAGACACTTTTCACTAAGCAACATGCTCCAGTGGATATCAAACATCCTTTGACTTACAGCCAGTACGAATTAAACCATTCATCAAATGAAACCTAATTTTCTCTGATTTTGAGTATACATTTGTGTCCCTTCCTGATTAATCTACTCTTTATCCTCTTAAGTCCCAATACCTCATGCTGATATCGGTCACATCTTTCCATTTGACATGGTTTTCCCTCGAGCTTCATACCACCCCGAGATCATACAACTTTTTGTCCCCTCTCCACTGCTTCCTTGACAGCCATCTTGTCCTTTACCACACCACGCACCCCCAGTCCTTTACTCTCCAAGGGGAAAAGACCATAAATCATGCTTTGTTTTGAGGCTTGTATTTCTGTGATGCCCCATCCACCAAACACAATCCATCATTGACCAAATAACACAACATGTTAACAAATTTTTATTCTTTGAGAAAGAATAATCCATTGCAAAAGATACCAGGATTCATAGAAGACCTGAGGTATCTCTGAAAAAACACATTCCCAAAGAGAGAATTAAGTCTGCCCCTCAAAATTTGAGAATTTCACTTTAACAGATCTTCACCAAATCATAGACATAGATATGGAAGTCATTTTCAAACTTGATGAAATACACAGAAGGTTTGTTGGGATCTTGGCAAATAATTTTACCTATCTCTTGGGTTCCATCTTTTTTGTTGTACTGCACTCTTTTGCCCTCCAAGGAATCCCTGCCTAATTCCAAAGTCACCTCTACTGGAGGACATTCAGGCGTGATGTGGAGGTTGCCTTCAATGGAATCATCATGATGGTGGTAAAGGTACAGGACCGGATCATTCTCGTTGACAATGTAGAAACAGGTCATTATGGTCTGCACCTCACCTGGGACCAATCCACTCCACTCTTCCTTAGAGCCTGGCATGATGTGGAGGTTGCCTTCCAGGTAGTCATCCAGGAGGTGGCAAATGTACAAGACCGGATCTTTCTTGTAGGTAATATAAAACCAGGTCTTCATGATTGGCACCTCTTCTAGGACCATTCCGTTCCAGTCATTCTCAGAGCCATTTGTGCCCATGAATGTATGTTTCACTGCTCTGCCAACTATGGTGTTTGAGAGATGAGTGTCTGTCACCTGAGGAAATGGCACATTATTAGGCAGGATCTTCAGGTTTAAAATCCTTTCATCACTATGAAGCTCCAAGCCATAGACACAATCAATCCCATCATATTTCAACAAATAGAGAGAGGGATATGTTGGCAGTTGATCTAGAATGATGGCTTTCCAATGGGTGACTGGTTCATTGGCTTCCTTCCAGCCATGAGAAATTCTGCGGCCAACAATATTCTCCAGGGCCTCAAAGGGCTTACTAAGTTTTTGCTTCTGGAGCGATGGCCCATTCTTCTTCTGGAGATGTGGCATGCAACTCATACTAAGAGGCATCTTCATCATGGCGGGAGACTTTCTGAGATAGGCCACAGCACTCCTGTTCCACTGTCTCTTGGCTCTGTTTCTGTGCTTGGGCTTCATAGCTGCCTATCTCTGCATAGGAAGAACTCTTCAGTTTAAATCAGACACAAAGTGGTTTCCTCCACCATAAGTGCCTGCAAGGATAAGAAGGTGAGGATGTGAGGTCAAGGCTCTTTTTAGGAATAACTTTGGAGTAGGTGAAAAAGGCAGGGCTGAATAGATTTGGATACCTAAATGGAATATGTTCTTAAGAAATGAATAGGAAAATTATCAAACTCTTGTCTATAGCTCAGTATATGTGTATCAGAGACATATTCCTGCTGCAAAATGCAATTGACCTCTACTGAGAAACCTACTTCCTGACTAACTATATCAATGAGAGACGAAGCTATGCCTATACCTAAAGTGAGAAAGAAATATCTGAACAGATGGCAAAGAATTCAAAGAACAGCCACTCCTCTCCTTACCACTCAAGCTACTGGTTAGTTGGCTGATCTATAACCACCTGCCCAAGGTCATGGCACTCCAGTCCACTGGCTCTCTCTATTGTGTCTCCTGATCCAGATCCAGGTTGATTACATAAAGATATTCTGTATCTTTATTAGAGAAGTGAGTACTGTGAGTCAAACTGCCAAAAGAAAGAAACATTAATCTGTGCAACAGCACCTATTAGAAATAATTATCTTTTAAAACACATATGGACAAAGAGGATCTTTGCCATTTAAGTGGACTGAGGAATTGGACATTTTTAGCAAAGATAGAGTGGGGAGAATACCTGACATTAACCGTCCCCCAGCTATCAAATATAGGAGCTGTTAACGACATAAATTTTGGACCCAGAGCAGATTTGAAAGAAACCTTTCTTTGACTACAAAGGTCCTAGTTGCTTCCTAAATATATTTACCAAAAGAAAATATCTTGGCTCTCTAGATTCCAACTTCTGGAAATTCGGTTGAACAGTTGTGGAGCCCAAGAGCTGAACTGACCTCCTCAGCCACCGTAAAGATAGTAAGCCCACCTTCACAGAAGACTAGTGCTTCATGTGGAACAGAGTTGCCACCCCCAACCAAAGCTTTGTGACATCATCAAGGCTCTTCTTATGTCATAAAACTCCTCCTAGCCAGGTTTCTTCCCTACTAACCCCCAGAAATATCCAGCATACAGGTCCTAAAATGCTGCTCATACAGCCCCATGAAGACCCAAAATAAAAACCCCAATCTTCTTCCCAATTACTTGAGTCATATTTTCCAAGTAACTCAACCCCTTTATGTGTTTTTTTTTTTCTGTAAAATAATTTTTGGTCTGAGTCAACAACTCACGTGAATGTTTTTTTTTTTCCTAGCTCCAATGTCCTCATTGGTTATTTTCTATTGATTTTTCCATTACTTCATAATAATAATTATCAAACTTTCCACTTCTCTTTCTCCTCCCACATTCTTCTTGCTCCGCAAATAAACCTCTCCACTCAAACACCAGTCCAAATAGAGGGCAGGGTACTTTGAGCTGTGGGAAGTCCAAGCCCACCCTTCATCCATCCAGATTTAGCAAGGTATGCATCCACAAACAATATGATCACAAAAAGCCAGTGTATGATATGCAGACAATTGCAAGTGCCATTATCTTTGGCTTCTCCGTCTGCCCCAATTGTCAGCCACATTCAGAGCTTCCAGTTTGATCCCATGTTCTTTCATTCCCAGGTCACTGGATTAGTTGAAATCCCCTTAGTTCAGGCACAGTGTCTCATAGTGTGGAGCAAGCCCTTATACTCCTGACATCCTTGCTCTTTTTCTCCATCCATCTGCTCTTCCACTGGAGCTTGGAAGCTCCATCTAGGTTTCTGATTTTGACCCTGACTTGATCTCCATCATTTGCCAAACAAAAGTTCCTTGGTGGTTTTCAAGATAGTCAGTCATCAGTCTGACTATGGGACAAGGCACACATAGTTCCTAGGGACATGTCACAGTGCGGTCAACTTCTCCTCCCTGCTTAAGTACCTAGAGAGGGTCACCCTATGGCCTTCTGAGAACCACTCGAGAGATATCGATCTTGACATCCCTAGAATGGCCCCATAAATTGAGATATCATCAGTGTATGTGCATTAACTTGTGTGTGTGTGTGTGTATGTATTTAAATCACAATAACAAATGGATTGTAATATTGAAGATTCTTCTCATCTTGAGAAGAGTATTTGCTCCAGGAACACTCTCACAGTAATAGTGAGAGTGTAAACAGTCTCAGCAAGGAGAAATAACTGGAGGAATCCCCCAGGAGTTAGGCTCAGTGTCCCAGGAATTACGCCCAAGGAAAGTCAATGAACTCAGTGATGGAAGATAAAACCCAGCCTAAATAAAACCCTAAATCATTTAGGTGGAACATGAGATACTCTTACAACAGTTACAAGAGGTCTAAAATGCCTGGACTGGAACATAAGGGGAACACAATGACGTGGAGCTGAGAGTGCATGGCAAAACTGATTGGATCTGGCAAAAATTATGTAAGCATACCAAGGAAACCACCAGTGGGACAAAACCCTAAAAAATCTGTATGACAACATATCATGTTGAACATAATGAGATTTATAAACAAAGGAAAGATCTTAATTATGTCACTGTCACACAGGTGATGATTAACCAGTTCCATCGTAGAGTGACTCCCTGCTGTGTTTAAGATAACCTGTCAATTCTGTCTAGTCAGTTACAAGGAAATTTGCATTAATTGCACAGATTAACTATCAGCATCATTTACTGCACAATCAAAGGCAAGGCAAAGAAATCATAGACATGTTGTTGAATGCTGATGATGTTATTGGGAGTTTTGATGGGCTTTTTCTTAAAGGGAAATCATTGGTGACTCTCATGCATGAAGCATATCCTTTCTCTGTGATGTTTCCTGAATAGCCACTGAGATACCAGCCCATTGAGTTGTGGTCTCTCTCTCTTTTAAAATGCAACTTCTACCTTCAGCTTGATCTCTTGCTTGAGCTTCCCTTCCGGCTACTAGGCTCCTTTTCTGATCCTGCAGAGAACTTGTTTAAGGGATTGTGATCTCTAAGTTTTTCCCCTTTCAAGAACTAATCATTCTATTAATCACAATTCTAAACAGCTGTGGGAGTTTGTTTGTGACTTATGCCTTCACATGTGATACAAGCGACCTGTGTGTTTAGGGTCTTTCTCTGTTCATGTGGGGAAGGCATGGCAGCAGGAGTAGATGGCTGCTCATTCTCTGTGAGGAAATCATTAAACAGTGGGCACCAAGTACAAGGATGTCCTGAAATATTAAGTCTTGTCCTTTCAAGGCCCCAAAGCCTCCAGCTAGGTTCAGGGTCACGACAATCTCCAAAACCCACCGAGCATGAAGTATTCAAAACCAGAAGCCTGTGTGTGCCATATCACATATTCATCGTGAGTACACCAATCTGCTTTTTTTTAATGCTACATTATTTTTTCCCATCGGAACGATCTATATTACCAATTAACCAAATTTGCTGCATCTTTGGTGTCCTAGAATTGCTTTAAATTGTTGCTGGGACAGTCTTACAAACCTTCCTGTGCTGTTATGAGACCTTAAGGGGACAGCACTTATTTCAGAAATCAAAGGCAGTTGGGTTCAATCCTATGGCTAGCTGTTAGCTAGACACTGGGAGGATGGATTTGACTAAGAAAGGGAGACAGCATACATGGAGGCAGGTAACATTTCCTTTGCAAAATGACCCATTTTGAGGCCTTACTTCAGGCTCTTCTCTTCTCCTAATCTTGGTTTTTTTATTAGTTTAGGAGAAGAATTAAAACTCCATTTACAGTATCTGTGAACCCGAATGAGTTAAGTATGTGTGACCAACTTGATGTCTGCCTGTCTGTCAACAGGGCCAGAGTTCAGGGGCATCTGATGCATAGCACAGGAATGTCAGCCATCAATCTCTGGTCCACCTAACTCTACAGCATTAGAGTTGTCATGGTTGCTCCACTGATCTTCCTCATATGATCTCCATCCACAGAGATGTCAGAAAAATCCTCCCCTGAGAGTGCAAGTTCTTTACAAATGAAAGATTATACAACAGAAGACACATGGGAGATTTATATGGGCAAGCTGTTGAAAGGATAAAGTGACAGAAGTTTATTGATTAATTACAGAAAGAATCTGCTTCAGCTGATAGGTTAGAACATAGGTAGGTGGAGTAAACAAAATAGAATGCCAGGAGGAAGAGGTAGTGAGCTCAGAGAAGCCATGCTCCCCTGTCCCCGGCAGATGCCATAGCTCTGCTCTCTGAGACAGATGTCGATGCAGCCAGCCACCATGTCAGACATGCTGAATTTTTCCTGGTATGTGCACCTCGTTATACTACACTGATTATTAGAAATGGGTTAAAATGCTGAATCTAATGGTCCAGCAGTGTTTAAAAGAATACAGTTTTTGTGTATTTATTTCAGGCATAACCTTCATGCGGCCGTGGTGCTGGGGACACAGCCTCGCTGCTCAAATAACTACAGAATGTCTTGCAGCCTTGTGGACAACTGAATCCACTGAAAGCCTGAGAAAGCTTGGGAAAGAGTAAAGCATGTTTTCTTGGTAGCAGCGATTTCTCGGTCTGCTCTGCTTGCTAGAAGAAAGCAAGGGCTCTCATCTAAAAGAGGCTTGCTGACTCAGCTTCAGCTGCAAAACCCTGCAGCCCTTAAGAGGTCCTGCCACAAAACATTTAAATGGTGTTGATAAAAGCCAACTGAATGCTTGTATGTTTTCAGCAGTAGCAGGAAAAAAAAAACTGTGTTGTTTTAAAATGCCGGCTTTCTGGGCCATCCTGCCTGGGCAAACTCTGACTGTTTGAGGAAGGAGGGCCAGCTACAGAAAGAGGGCTTGAGGGTTGTCTGTTGCAGGGTCTTTGACGGCAAGGACCTTGAAACACTGTGGACTTGTGGCACTGAATGCGGCTCTGTTCGGTACCTCAGCCACAAGGTTGGAATGGCAGAAAGCTAAGGAATGGGCTACATCTGGCCAGCAAAGCCACGGCTTTGGTCCTACTGAGATTGCTTGGTAAATGAAAGACTCATGTGGTCAGAAAAACAGAGAGAGAATAGAGTAAAGAGAGATTCAAAGACAAAGAAAAATTTTAAATGATTTACAGTGTGTTAAAAATATGTGCAGGCTAAAATTTGAAGTTCTTAAAGTTAAAAAAAAGGAAGAGAGTTGTTGGGTGTGGTAGTACACACCTGTAAACCCAACACATGGGAGGCAGAAAGAGATTGACTTCTGTACCTTCAGGGTGAGGTAGCACACGCCTTTAATCCCAGTGCCTTGAAGGCAGAGACAAACAGATCTTTGTGAGTTCAATGTGTAGTAGCATACACCTTTAATCCCAATGCCTGAAAGGCAGAGAGAGGCAGATCTCTGAGACTTCAAGGACAGACAGGTATACAGAGTTATTCCAGGTCAAAGATACAGAGAACCTGTCTCAAAAGGCAAAAAATAAAAAGGAAAAATAAACAAAATAGAGGTTAAATTGAAGCGCACAAAGATGGAAAATTCACAGCGAATTTTGATATTGTATGCTATTATGCTCTTTTTGAATCATTTGAATTTTGAGGCAGTAGCAATAGCTGCTAAAAGATGTTTCTTTATAAAAGCTGCTGAAATAATCCAACATAGATATTTTGAAAATGCCTTGACTTTGAAATTTGGATCTAAGGACATGATGCTTTGGAAAGGAGTTTCTATTTTGTTTTCACAGAGGGTGATAGTCTGTGGATGCCTCTATCCTAATATGGTAGGATGGACCACGCCCTACTTAAAGTTGCTGTGAACACCTTTAAAAAATTGCTTCGCTCAACTGCCAACTGAGATAAATCAATAATGATGCCACCATTCAGCAGGAAGCATTTTGGAGAGAAAAAACTGCACCCACGTTCCCAAATATGGCTTATAAACGTTCTTTTACATTTAAAGTGGGATGTGATATAGATATGAATATTTGCATTAGTATAGATTTTGCTTTACTGATAGAGATTTTAGGTCAATTTTGTTATATGTATATGCATTTTTGATCTTAATTAAGGTATTGTGATTGTGTAGTTCATTTAAAAATATAATGTATATAGGTTATTAATGGATAATCATTAATAATAGTCAAGTTTGTAGTCATGTTAGTTAGATTTTCTAGCTACATAGATATATATATTTCAGTTAGATAGGCATTATTCATATCTCTCTAGACTACAAAATAGGCTATTTAATGTTTTAGTACCTTAGGGTTTTTCATGACAGTGAGACACTCTACTCTTGGCAGCACATATCTACTTCAGGAAGAAGATGGGCATCAAAGAGGATCCTCATGGAGTTTGATAGCCATTTGGGGAAGAAACTGCTCTTGCCTGGATTGTTGCATAAACTGTACACAGAAAACACTCAGAGAGAGGACTACTGAACTTGCCTAAAGGCGAGATGATCTTTTCGTGTTCCTGATTCAGGAAAGGGTCAGCAAAACATTCTTCAAGACAAGCAGATAGTGACTGCCTTTGAAATTTCCTGCTTCATGGAAATGTCTGCTGGAAACTATGGGCCTGTAGGCTGAGGATGGAAACACCAATGGTACAGAGGAACTTTGGGTGACTGTCCAGGCAGCGAGATGTCTCTGTCATTTCTAGAGTTTGAAAACGGCTTACTTTTTGTTTGCTTAGGTAATACTGTATTATTTTGGAATCTCTGATGGAGTTGAAGAATAGATAGATAGTTATAGTGTTCCATTGTTATGATAAAAGATAAAATAGATATAAATATTGTAACTGTAATTCTTGCTTGATAACTGTTTTGTTATATGTAATTTTGCTATGTTAAAGTTAAAGATTCCGTCCTTGTTTAAACAGAAATAGGAGTAATGATGGAGTATAGGTCATTGGTTAATTAAATAAAGAAACTGTTTGGCCTGAAAGGTTAGAACATAGGTGGGTGGAATAAACATAAGAGAATGCTGGGAGGAATAGGAATTGAGCTTAGAGATGCCATGCACCTCTCCCATGGGCAGAAATGGTAGCTCTGCACTCTGAGGCTGATGGCGATACAGCCAGCCACCAGGTCAGACATGCTAAATCTTTCCTTTTAAGCGCACCTCGTGCTGCAACATACATTATTAGACATGGGTTAAGAGGCTGAAAATAATGGGGCAGGCAGTGTTGAAATGAATAGTTTTGTGTTGTTATTTCGGAGCATAACCTTACAGGCGGCCCCATGGGGATGCAGCCCTGCTGCTCAAATTTCTACAATCAAGGGGAAAATGGAAGAAGGGAAGAAAGAAGAGAGAGAGACAAGGAAGAATGGATGAATTCAATCTTTCCTTGGAAAAATGAGTGAACCAATGAATGAGGAGACCTAGTAGGAAAAAATGTGCTGCATTCCCTCAGAGAGTCATGTCAAATTAAGGATTGACAAGGTTTTCCACTAAGGAGGAGGCTTATTCCATTTTACCTTCTTTGTGCTCCAGGCCCACCCACAAGAGTGATGATGAGGACAGGGAGAAGAAGAGGAGAGGGTGTACCAGAATTCCCTGGTACAATTTCTCACCCAAATTGTAGCCAAATCACCTGACCTGGGACAGCTGATCTACATGCTGGACCCTAACTCCCAGTTTGACAACTCTAACATTTTAACCAAGTTTGTGAAGATGAAGGAACCAAAAATAGCCCAGTTACAGGATGGCAGGTTCCTTACAGGATGGGAGTCAGACATCAGTACCATACTGGTATTTGGCGGTTTGATGGGTGTGTGGGGTCTTTGCCAGACTCCACCTAGCATCATGGATTCCCTACTTTACTGATTTTATGGTGTTCGGTGCATTCATCATATGTGTGCATGTCACACACTAGTGGGCATCATATGTACATGCTTACCTGTGTGTGGGTGAGTGTGTTCATGAGTTTTATAGCCCAAGTACTACAGAACATGATCAATGAAAGGGAACACTGTTTTCCAGATATGGCAGGGCAATTATTTAAATGAACTGACAAGGGTTGGATGGCATGGATAAGACCTATGAGAGTTCAAGGCATACCGAATCCAGGCATGACAAAGTAGGTGGCAGACAGAATTCTGGCAAAACTAAGTAGGTAGCTTGATGTCCAACTTACTGGAGAAGAGCAACTGAGCGGAGACACTTTTCACTAAGCAACATGCTCTAGTGGAGATCAAACATCCTTTGACTTACAGCCAGTACGAATTAAACGATTCATCATATGAAACCTAATTTTCTCTGATTTGGAGTATACATTTGTGTCCCTTCCTCATTAATCTACTCTTTATCCTCTTAAGTCCCAATACCTCACGCTGATATCGGTCACATCTTTCCATTTGACATGGTTTTCCCTCAAGCGTCATACCTCCCCGAGATCATACAACTTTTTGTCCCCTCTCCACTGCTTCCTTGACATCCATCTTGTCCTTTACCACACCACGCATCCCCAGTCCTTTACTCTCCAAGGGGAAAAGACCATAAATCCTGCTTTGTTTTGAAGCATGTATTTCTGTGATGCCCCATCCACCAAACACAATCCATCATTGACCAAATAACACAACATGTTAACAAATTTTTATTCTTTGAGAAAGAATAATCCATTGGAAAAGATACCAGGATTCATAGAAGACCTGAGGTATTTCTGAAGAAACACATTCCCAAAGAGAGAATTAAGTCTGCCCCTCAAAATTTGAGAATTTCACTTTAACAGATCTTCACCATATCATAGACATAGATATGGAAGTCATTATCAAACTTGATGAAATACACAGAAGGTTTGTTGGGAACTTGGCAAATAATTTTACCTATCTCTTGGGTTCCATCTTTTTTGTTGTACTGCACTCTTTTGCCCTCCAAGGAATCCCTGCCTAATTCCAAAGTCACCTCTACTGGAGGACATTCAGGCGAGATGTGGAGGTTGCCTTCAATGGAATCATCATGATGGTGGTAAAGTTACAGGACCGGATCATTCTCGTTGACAATGTAGGAACAGGTCGTTATGCTCTGCACCTCATCTGGGACCACGCCACTCCACTCTTCCTTAGAGCCTGGCATGATGTGGAGGTTGCCTTCCAGGTAGTCATCCAGGAGGTGGTAAATGTACAAGACCGGATCTTTCTTGTAGGTAATATAAAACCAGGTCTTCATGATTGGCACCTCTTCTAGGACCATCCCGTTCCAGTCATTCTTAGAGCCATTTGTGCCCATGAATGTATGTTTCACTGCTCTGCCAACTATGGTGTTTGAGAGATGAGTGTCTGTCACCTGAGGAAATGGCACATTATTAGGCAGGATCTTCAGGTTTAAAATCCTTTCATCACTATGAAGCTCCAAGCCATAGACACAATCAATCCCATCATATTTCAACAAATAGAGAGAGGGATATGTTGGCAGTTGATCTAGAATGATGGCTTTCCAATGGGTGACTGGTTCATTGGCTTCCTTCCAGCCATGAGAAATTCTGCGGCCAACAATATTCTCCAGGGCCTCAAAAGGCTTACTAAGTTTTTGCTTCTGGAGAGGTGTCATGCAACTCATACTAAGAGGCATCTTCATCATGGCGGGAGACTTTCTGAGATAGGCCACAGCACTCCTGTTCCACTGTTTCTTGGCTCTGTTTCTGTGCTTGGGCTTCATAGCTGCCAATCTCTGCATAGGAAGAACTCTTCAGTTTAAATCAGACACAAAGTGGTTTCCTCCACCATAAGTGCCTGCAAGGATAAGAAGGTGAGGATGTGAGGTCAAGGCTCTTTTTAGGAATAACTTTGGAGCAGGTGAAAAAGGCAGGGCTGAATAGATTTGGATACCTAAATGGAATATGTTCTTAAGAAATTAATAGGAAAATTATCAAACTCTTGTCTATAGCTCAGTATATGTGTATTAGAGACATATTCCTGCTGCAAAATGCAATTGACCTCTACTGAGAAACCTACTTCCTGACTAACTATATCAATGAGAGACGAAGCTATGCCTATACCTAAAGTGAGAAAGAAATATCTGAACAGATGGTAAAGAATTCAAAGAACAGCCACTCCTCTCCTTACCACTCAAGCTACTGGTTAGTTGGCTGATCTATAACCACCTGCCCAAGGTCATGGCACTCCAGTCCACTGGCTCTCTCTATTGTGTCTCCTGATCCAGATCCAGGTTGATTACATAAAGATATTCTGTATCTTTATTAGAGAAGTGAGTACTGTGAGTCAAACTGCCAAAAGAAAGAAACATTAATCTGTGCAACAGCACCTATTAGAAATAATTATCTTTTAAAACACATATGGACAAAGAGGATCTTTGCCATTTAAGTGGACTGAGGAATTGGACATTTTTAGCAAAGATAGAGTGGGGAGAATACCTGACATTAACCGTCCCCCAGCTATCAAATATAGGAGCTGTTAACGACATAAATTTTGGACCCAGAGCAGATTTGAAAGAAACCTTTCTTTGACTACAGAGGTCCTAGTTGCTTCCTAAACATATTTACCAAAAGAAAATATCTTGGCTCTCTAGATTCCAACTTCTGGAAATTCGGTTGAACAGTTGTGGAGCCCAAGAGCTGAACTGACCTCCTCAGCCACCGTGAAGATAGTAAGCACACCTACACAGAAGACTAGTGCTTCATGTGGAACAGAGCTGCCACCCCAACCAAAGCTTTGTGACATCATCAAGGCTCTACTTATGTCATAAAACTCCTCCTAGCCAGGTTTCTTCCCTACTAACCCCCAGAAATATCCAGCATACAGGTCCTAAAATGCTGCTCATACAGCCCCATGAAGACCCAAAATAAAAACCCCAATCTTCTTCCCAGTTACTTTAGTCATATTTTTTAAGCAACTCAACACTTTTATGTGTTTTTTTTTCTGTAAAATAATTTTTGGTCTGAGTCAACAACTCACATGAATGTTTTTTTTTCCTAGCTCCAATGTCCTCATTGGTTATTTTCTAGTGATTTTTCCATTACTTCATAATAATAATTATCAAACTTTCCACTTCTCTTCCTCCTCCCACATTCTTCTTGCTCCGCAAATAAACCTCTCCACTCAAACACCAGTCCAAATAGAGGGCAGGGTACTTTGAGCTGTGGGAAGTCCAAGCCCACCCTTCATCCATCCAGATTTAGCAAGGTATGCATCCACAAACAATATGATCACAAAAAGCCAGTGTATGATATGCAGACAATTGCAAGTGCCATTATCTTTGGCTTCTCCGTCTGCCCCAATTGTCAGCCACATTCAGAGCTTCCAGTTTGATCCCATGTTCTTTCATTCCCAGGTCACTGGGTTAGTTGAAATCCCCTTAGTTCAGGCACAGTGTCTCATAGTGTGGACCAAGCCCTTATATTCCTGACATCCTTGCTCTTTTACTCCATCCATCTGCTCTTCCACTGGAGCTTGGAAGCTCCATCTAGGTTTCTGATTTTGACCCTGACTTGATCTACATCATTTGCCAAACAAAAGTTCCATGGTGGTTTTCAAGATAGTCAGTCATCAGTCTGACTATGGGACAAGGCACACATAGTTCCTAGGGACATGTCACAGTGCGGTCAACTTCTCCTCCCTGCTTAAGTACCTAGAGACGGTCACCCTATGGCCTTCTGAGAACTACTCGAGAGATATCGATCTTGACATCCCCAGAATGGCCCCATAAATTGAGATATCATCAGTGTATGTGCATTAACTTGTGTGTGTTTGTGTGTGTGTATTTAAATCACAATAACAAATGGATTGTAATATTGAAGTTTCTTCTCATCTTGAGAAGAATATTTGCTACAGAAACACTCTCACAGTAATAGTGAGAGTGTAAACTATCTAAGAAAGGAGAAATAACTGGAGGAATCCCCCAGGAGTTAGGCTCAGTGTCCCAGGAATTACGCCCAAGGAAAGTCAATGAACTCAGTGATGGAAGATAAAACCCAGCCTAAATAAAACCCTAAATCATTTAGGTGGAACATGAGATACTCTTACAACAGTTACAAGAGGTCTAAAATGCCTGGACTGGAACATAAGGGGAACACAATGACGTGGAGCTGAGAGTGCATGGCAAAACTGATTGGATCTGGCAAAAATTATGTAAGCATACCAAGGAAACCACCAGTGGGACAAAACCCTAAAAAATCTGTATGACAACATATCATGTTGAACATAATGAGATTTATAGACAAAGGAATGATCTCAATTATGTCACTGTCACACAGGTGATGATGAACCAGTTCCATCGTAGAGTGACTCCCTGCTGTGTTTAAGATAACCTGTCAATTCTGTCTAGTCAGTTACAAGGAAATTTGCATTAATTGCACAGATTAACTATCAGCATCATTTACTGCACAATCAAAGGCAAGGCAAAGAAATCATAGACATGTTGGTGAATGCTGATGATATTATTGGGAGTTTTGATGGGTTTTTTTCTTAAAGGGAAATCATCGGTGACTCTCACGCATGAAGCAGATCCTTTCTCTGTGATGTTTCCTGAATAGCCACTGAGATACCAGCCCATTGAGTTGTGGTCTCTCTCTCTTTTAAAAAGCAACTTCTACCTTCAGCTTCATCTCTTGCTTGAGCTTCCCTTCCGCCAACTAGGCTCCTTTTCTGATCCTGCAGAGGGCTTTTGTAAGGGATTGTGATCTCTAAGTTTTTCCCCTTTCAAGAACTAATCATTCTATTAATCACAATTCTAAACTGCTGTGGGAGTTTGTTTGTGACTTATGCCTTCACATGTGATACAAGCGACCTGTGTGTATAGGGTCTTCTCTCTGTTCATGTGGGGAAGGCATGGCAGCAGGAGTAGATGGCTGATCATTCTCTGTAAGGAAATCAGTAAACAGTGCGCACCAAGTACAAGGATGTCCTGAAATATTAAGTCTTTTCCTTTCAAGGCCCTAAAGCCTCCAGCTAGGTTCAAGGGCACGACAATCTCCAAGCCCACCAAGCATGAAGTATTCAGAACCAGAAGCCTGTGTGTGCCATATCACATAAATTCATCGTGAGTACACCAATCTGTTTTTTTTTTAATTCTAAATTATTTTGTCCCATCAGAACAATCTATATTACCAATTAACCAAATTTGCTGCATCTTTGGTGTCCTAGAATTGCTTTAAATTGTTGCTGGGACAGACATACAAAACTTCCTGTGCTGTTATGAGACCAAAAGGGGACAGCACTTATTTCAGGAATCAAAGGCAGTTGGGTTCAACCCTATGGCTAGCTGTTAGCTAGACACTGGAAGGATGGATTTGACTAAGAAAGGGAGACAGCATACATGGAGGCAGGTAACCTTTCCTTTGCAAATGACCCATTTTGAGGCCTTACTTCAGGCTCTTCTCTTCTCCTAATCTTGTTTTTTTTATTAGTTTAGGAGAAGAATTAAAATTCCATTTACAGTATCTGTGAACCCGAATGAGTTAAGTATGTGTGACCAACTTGATGTCTGCCTGTCTGTCAACAGGGCCAGAGTTCAGGGGCATCTGATGCATAGCACAGGAATGTCAGCCATCAATCTCTGGTCCACCTAACTCTACAGCATTAGAGTTGTCATGGTTGCTCCACTGATCTTCCTCATATGATCTCCATCCACAGAGATGTCAGAATAATCCTCCCCTGAGAGTGCAAGTTCTTTACAAATGAAAGATTATACAACAGAAGACACATGGGAGATTTATATGGGCAAGCTGTTGAAAGGATAAAGTGACAGAAGAAGTTTATTGATTAATTAAAGAAAGAATCCGCTTCAGCTGATAGGTTAGAACATAGGTAGGTGGAGTAAACAAAATAGAATGCCGGGAGGAAGAGGTAGTGAGCTCAGAGAAGCCATGCTCCCCTCTCCCCGGCAGATGCCATAGCTCTGCTCTCTGAGGCAGATGTCTATGCAGCCAGCCACCATGTCAGACATGCTGAATTTTTCCTGGTAAGTGCCCCTCGTTATACTACACTGATTATTAGAAATGGGTTAAAATGCTGAATCTAATGGGCCAGCGGTGTTTAAAAGAATACAGTTTTTGTGTATTTATTTGAGGCATACCCTTCATGCGGCCATGGTGCTGGGGACACAGCCTCGCTGCTCAAATAACTACAGAATGGCTTGCAGCCTTGTGGACAACTGAATCCACTGAAAGCCTGAGAAAGCTTGGGAAAGAGTAAAGCATGTGTTCTTGGTAGCAGCGATTTCTCGGTCTGCTCTGCTTGCTAGAAGAAAGCAAGGGCTCTCATCTAAAAGAGGCTTGCTGACTCAGCTTCAGCTGCAAAACCCTGCAGCCCTTAAGAGGTCCTGCCACAAAACATTTAAATGGTGTTGATAAAAGCCAACTGAATGCTTGTATGTTTTCAGCAGTAGCAGGAAAAAAAACTGTGTTGTTTTAAAATGCCGGCTTTCTGGGCCATCCTGCCTGGGCAAACTCTGACTGTTTGAGAAAGGAGGGCCAGCTACAGAAAGAGGGCTTGAGTGTTGTCTGTTGCAGCCTCTTTGATGGCAAGTACCTTGAAACACTGTAGACTTGTGGCACTGTATGCGGCTCTGTTCGGTACCTCAGCCACAAGGTTGGAATGACAGAAAGCTAAGGAATGGGCTACATCGGGCCAGCAAAGCCACGGCTTTAGTCCTACTGAGATTGCTTGGTAAATGAAAGACTCATGTGCTCAGAAAAACAGAGAGAGAAATAGAGTAAAGAGAGATTCAAAGACAAAGAAAATTTTTAAATGATTTACAGTGTGTTAAAAATATGTGCAGGCTAAAATTTGAAGTTCTTAAAGTTAAAAAAAGGAAGAGAGTTGTTGGGTGTGGTAGTACACACCTGTAAACCCAACACATGGGAGGCAGAGGGAGATTGACCTCTGTACCTTCAAGGTGAGGTAGCACACGCCTTTAATCCCAGTGCCTTGAAGGCAGAGACAAACAGATCTTTGTGAGTTCAATGTGTAGTAGCATACACCTTTAATCCCAATGCCTGAAAGGCAGAGAGAGGCAGATCTCTGAGACTTCAAGGACAGACAGGTATACAGAGTTATTCCAGGTCCAAGATACAGAGAACCTGTCTCAAAAGGCAAAAAATAAAAAGGAAAAATAAACAAAATAGAGGTTAAATTGAAGCGCACAAAGATAGAAAATTCACAGCGAATTTTGATATTGTATGTTATTACGTTCTTTTTGAATCATTTGAATTTTGAGGCAGTAGCAATAGCTGCTAAAAGATGTTTCTTTATAAAAGCTGCTGAAATAATCCAACATAGATATTTTGAAAATGCCTTGACTTTGAAATTTGGATCTAAGGACATGATGCTTTGGAAAGGAGTTTCTATTTTGTTTTCACAGAGGGTGATAGTCTGTGGATGCCTCTATCCTAATATGGTAGGATGGACCACGTCCTACTTAAAGGTTGCTGTGAACACCTTTAAAAAATTGCTTCGCTCAACTGCCAACTGAAATAAATCAATAATGATGCCACCATTCAGCAGGAAGCATTTTGGAGAGAAAAAAATGCACCCACGTTCCCAATTATGGCTTATAAACGTTCTTTTACATTTAAAATGGGATGTGATATAGATATGAATATTTGCATTAGTATAGATTTTGCTTTACTGATAGAGATTTTAGGTCAATTTTGTTATATGTATATGCATTTTTGATCTTCATTAAGGTATTGTGATTGTGTAGTTCATTTAAAAATATAATGTATATAGGTTATTAATGGATAATCATTAATAATAGTCAAGTTTGTAGTCATGTTAGTTAGATTTTCTAGCTACATAGATATATATATTTCAGTTAGATAGGCATTATTCATATCTCTCTAGACTACAAAATAGGCTATTTAATGTTTTAGTACCTTAGGGTTTTTCATGACAGTGAGACACTCTACTCTTGGCAGCACATATCTACTTCAGGAAGAAGATGGGCATCAAAGAGGATCCTTATGGAGTTTGATAGCCATTTGGGGAAGAAACTGCTCTTGCCTGGATTGTTGCATAAACTGTACACAGAAAACACTCAGAGAGAGGACTACTGAACTTGCCTAAAGGTGACATGATCTTTTCGTGTTCCTGATTCAGGAAAGGGTCAGCAAACATTCTTCAAGACAAGCAGATAGTGACTGCCTTTGAAATTTCCTGCTTCATGGAAATGTCTGCTGGAAACTATGGGCCTGTAGGCTGAGGATGGAAACACCAACGGTACAGAGGATCTTTGGGTGACTGTCCAGGCAGCGAGATGTCTCTGTCATTTCTAGAGTTTGAAAATGTCTTACTTTTTGTTTGCTTAGGTAATGCTGTATTATTCTGGAGTCTCTGATGGAGTTGAAGAATAGATAGATAGTTATAGTTTTCCATTGTTATGATAAAAGATAAAATAGATATAAATATGGTAACTGTAATTCTTGCTTGATAACTGTTTTGTTATATGTAATTTTGCTATGTTAAAGTTAAAGATTCCGTCCTTGTTTAAACAGAAATAGGAGTAATGATGGAGTATAGGTCATTGGTTAATTAAATAAAGAAACTGTTTGGCCTGAAAGGTTAGAACATAGGTGGGTGGAATAAACATAAGAGAATGCTGGGAGGAATAGGAATTGAGCTTAGAGATGCCATGCACCTCTCCCATGGGCAGAAATGGTAGCTCTGCACTCTGAGGCAGATGGCGATACAGCCAGCCACCAGGTCAGACATGCTAAATCTTTCCTTCTAAGCGCACCTCGTGCTGCAACATACATTATTAGACGTGGGTTAAGAGGCTGAAAATAATGGGGCAGGCAGTGTTGAAATGAATAGTTTTGTGTTGTTATTTTGGAGCATAACCTAACAAGGCGGCCCCATGGGGATGCAGCCCTGCTGCTCAAATTTCTACAATCAAGGGGGAAATGGAAGAAGGGAAGAAAGAAGAGAGAGAGACAAGGAAGAATGGATGAATTCAATCTTTCCTTGGAAAAATGAGTGAACCAATGAATGAGGAGACCTAGTAGGAAAAAAATGTGCTGCATTCCCTCAGAGAGTCAGGTCAAATTAAGGATTGACAAGGTTTTCCACTAAGGAGGAGGCTTATTCCATTTTACCTTCTTTGTGCTCCAGGCCTACCCACAAGAGTGATGATGAGGACAGGGAGAAGAAGAGGAGAGGGTGTACCAGAATTCCCTGGTACAATTTCTCACCCAAATTGTAGCCAAATCACCTGACCTGGGACAGCTGATCTACATGCTGGACCCTAACTCCCAGTTTGACAACTCTAACATTTTAACCAAGTTTGTGAAGATGAAGGAACCAAAAATAGCCCAGTTGCAGGATGGCAGGTTCCTTACAGGATGGGAGTCAGACATCAGTACCATACTGGTATTTGGCAGTTTGATGGGTGTGTGGGGTCTTTGCCAGACTCCACCTAGCATCATGGATTCCCTACTTTACTGATATTATGGAGTTCGGTGCATTCATCATATGTGTGCATGTCACACACTAGTGGGCATCATATGTACATGTTTATCCTGTGTGTGGGTGAGTGTGTTCATGAGTTTTATAGCCCAAGTACTACAGAACATGATCAATGAAAGGGAACACTGTTTTCCAGATATGGCAGGGCAATTATTTAAATGAACTGACAAGGGTTGGATGGCATGGATAAGACCTATGAGAGTTCAAGGCATACCGAATCCAGGCATGACAAAGTAGGTGGCAGACAGAATTCTGGCAAAACTAAGTAGGTAGCTTGATGTCCAACTTACTGGAGAAGAGCAACTGAGCAGAGATACTTTTCACTAAGCAACATGCTCTAGTGGAGATGAAATATCCTTTGACTTACAGCCAGTACGAATTAAACCATTCATCAAATGAAACCTAATTTTCTCTGATTTTGAGTATACATTTATGTCCCTTCCTGATTAATCTACTCTTTATCCTCTTAAGTCCCAATACCTCACGCTGATATCGGTCACATCTTTCCATTTGACATGGTTTTCCCTCAAGCTTCATACCGCCCCGAGATCATACAACTTTTTGTCCCCTCTCCACTGCTTCCTTGACAGCCATCTTGTCCTTTACCACACCACGCATCACCAGTCCTTTACTCTCCAAGGGGAAAAGACCATAAATCCTGCTTTGTTTTGAGGCATGTATTTCTGTGATGTCCCATCCACCAAACACAATCCATCATTGACCAAATAACACAACATGTTAACAAATTTTTATTCTTGAGAAAGAATAATCCATTGGAAAAGATACCAGGATTCATACAAGACCTGAGGTATCTCTGAAAAAACACATTCCCAAAGAGAGAATTAAGTCTGCCCCTCAAAATTTGAGAATTTCACTTTAACAGATCTTCACCAAATCATAGACATAGATATGGAAGTCATTATCAAACTTGATGAAATACACAGAAGGTTTGTTGGGAACATGGCAAATAATTTTACCTATCTCTTGGGTTCCATCTTTTTTGATGTACTGCACTCTTTTGCCCTCCAAGGAATCCCTGCCTAATTCCAAAGTCACCTCTACTGGAGGACATTCAGGCGTGATGTGGAGGTTGCCTTCAATGGAACCATCATGATGGTGGTAAAGGTACAGGACCGGATCATTCTCGTTGACAATGTAGAACAGGTCGTTATGGTCTGCACCTCATCTGGGACCATGCCACTCCACTCTTCCTTAGAGCCTGGCATGATGTGGAGGTTGCCTTCCAGGTAGTCATCCAGGAGGTGGTAAATGTACAAGACCGGATCTTTCTTGTAGGTAATATAAAACCAGGTCTTCATGATTGGCACCTCTTCTAGGACCATCCCGTTCCAGTCATTCTTAGAACAATTTGTGCCCATGAATGTATGTTTTACTGCTCTGCCAACTATGGTGTTTGAGAGATGAGTGTCTGTCACCTGAGGAAATGGCAAATTATTAGGCAGGATCTTCAGGTTTAAAATCCTTTCATCACTATGAAGCTCCAAGCCATAGTCACAATCAATCCCATCATATTTCAACAAATAGAGAGAGGGATATGTTGGCAGTTGTTCTAGAATGATGGCTTTCCAATGGGTGACTGGTTCATTGGCTTCCTTCCAGCCATGAGAAATGCTGTGGCCAACAATATTCTCCAGGGCCTCAAAAGGCTTACTAAATTTTTGCTTCTGGAGCGATGGCCCATTCTTCTTCTGGAGATGTGGCATGCAACACATACTAAGAGGCATCTTCATTATGTGGGAGACTTTCTGAGATAGGCCACAGCACTCCTGTTCCACTGTCTCTTGGCTCTGTTTCTGTGCTTGGGCTTCATAGCTGCCAATCTCTGCATAGGAAGAACTCTTCAGTTTAAATCAGACACAAAGTGGTTTCCTCCACCATAAGTGCCTGCAAGGATAAGAAGGTGAGGATGTGAGGTCAAGGCTCTTTTTAGGAATAACTTTGGAGCAGGTGAAAAAGGCAGGGCTGAATAGATTTGGATACCTAAAGGGAATATGTTCTTAAGAAATTAATAGGAAAATTATCAAACTCTTGTCTACAGCTCAGTATATGTGTATCAGAGACATATTCCTGCTGCAAAATGCAATTGACCTCTACTGAGAAACCTAGTTCCTGACTTACTATATCAATGAGAGAGGAAGCTATGCCTATACCTAAAGTGAGAAAGAAACATCTGAACAGATGGCAAAGAATTCAAAGAACAGCCACTCCTCTCCTTACCACTCAAGCTACTGGTTAGTTGGCTGATCTATAACCACCTGCCCAAGGTCATGGCACTCCAGTCCACTGGCTCTCTCTATTGTGTCTCCTGATGCAGATCCAGGTTGATTACATAAAGATATTCTGTATCTTCATTAGAGAAGTGAGTACTGTGAGTCAAAGTGCCAAAAGAAAGAAACATTAATCTGTGCAACAGCACCTCTTAGAAATAATTATCTTTTAAAACACATATGGACAAAGAGGATCTTTGCCATTTAAGTGGACTGAGGAATTGGACATTTTTAGCAAAGATAGAGTGGGGAGAATACCTGACATTAACCGCCCCCCAGCTATCAAATATAGGAGCTGTTAACGACATAAATTTTGGACCCAGAGCAGATTTGAAAGAAACCTTTCTTTGACTACAGAGGTCCTAGTTGCTTCCTAAACATATTTACCAAAAGAAAATATCTTGGCTCTCTAGATTCCAACTTCTGGAAATTCGGTTGAACAGTTGTGGAGCCCAAGAGCTGAACTGACCTCCTCAGCCACCGTGAACATAGTAAGCCCACCTTCACAGAAGACTAGTGCTTCATGTGGAACAGAGTTGCCACCCCCAACCAAAGCTTTGTGACATCATCAAGGCTCTACTTATGTCATAAAACTCCTCCTAGCCAGGTTTCTTCCCTACTAACCCCCAGAAATATCCAGCATACAGGTCCTAAAATGCTGCTCATACAGCCCCATGAAGACCCAAAATAAACACCCCAATCTTCTTCCCAATTACTTGAGTCATATTTTCCAAGTAACTCAACACCTTTATGTGTTTTTTTTTTTTCTGTAAAATAATTTTTGGTCTGAGTCAACAACTCACATGAATGTTTTTTTTCCTAGCTCCAATGTCCTCATTGGTTATTTTCTATTGATTTTTCCATTACTTCATAATAATAATTATCAAACTTTCCACTTCTCTTCCTCCTCCCACATTCTTCTTGCTCCGCAAATAAACTTCTCCACTCAAACACCAGTCCAAATAGAGGGCAGGGTACTTTGAGCTGTGGGAAGTCCAAGCCCACCCTTCATCCATCCAGATTTAGCAAGGTATGCATCCACAAAAAATATGATCACAAAAAGCCAGTGTATGATATGCAGACAATTGCAAGTGCCATTATCTTTGGCTTCTCCTTCTGCCCCAATTGTCAGCCACATTCAGAGCTTCCAGTTTGATCCCATGTTCTTTCATTCCCAGGTCACTGGATTAGTTGAAATCCCCTTAGTTCAGGCACAGTGTCTCTTAGTGTGGTCCAAGCCCTTATATTCCTGACATCCTTGCTCTTTTTCTCCATCCATCTGCTCTTCCACTGGAGCTTGGAAGCTCCATCTAGGTTTCTGATTTTGACCCTGACTTGATCTCCATCATTTGCCAAACAAAAGTTCCATGGTGGTTTTCAAGATAGTCAGTCATCAGTCTGACTATGGGACAAGTCACACATAGTTCCTAGGGACATGTCACAGTGCGGTCAACTTCTCCTCCCTGCTTAAGTACCTAGAGAGGGTCACCCTATGGCCTTCTGAGAACCACTCGAGAGATATTGATCTTGAAATCCCCAGAATGGCCCCATAAATTGAGATATCATCAGTGTATGTGCATTAACTTGTGTGTGTTTGTGTGTGTATTTAAATCACAATAACAAATGAATTGTAATATTGAAGTTTCTTCTCATCTTGAGAAGAATATTTGCTACAGAAACACTCTCACAGTAATAGTGAGAGTGTAAACTATCTAAGAAAGGAGAAATAACTGGAGGAATCCCCCAGGAGTTAGGCTCAGTGTCCCAGGAATTACGCCCAAGGAAAGTCAATGAACTCAGTGATGGAAGATAAAACCCAGCCTAAATAAAACCCTAAATCATTTAGGTGGAACATGAGATACTCTTACAACAGTTACAAGAGGTCTAAAATGCCTGGACTGGAACATAAGGGGAACACAATGACGTGGAGCTGAGAGTGCATGGCAAAACTGATTGGATCTGGCAAAAATTATGTAAGCATACCAAGGAAACCACCAGTGGGACAAAACCCTAAGAAATCTGTATGACAACATATCATGTTGAACATAATGAGATTTATAGACAAAGGAAAGATCTCAATTATGTCACTGTCACACAGGTGATGATGAACCAGTTCCATCGTAGAGTGACTCCCTGCTGTGTTTAAGATAACCTGTCAATTCTGTCTAGTCAGTTACAAGGAAATTTGCATTAATTGCACAGATTAACTATCAGCATCATTTACTGCACAATCAAAGGCAAGGCAAAGAAATCATAGACATGTTGTTTAATGCTGATGATGTTATTGGGAGTTTTGATGGGTTTTTTTCTTAAAGGGAAATCATCGGTGACTCTCATGCATGAAGCAGATCCTTTCTCTGTGATGTTTCCTGAATAGCCACTGAGATACCAGCCCATTGAGTTGTGGTCTCTCTCTCTTTTAAAAAGCAACTTCTACCTTCAGCTTGATCTCTTGCTTGAGCTTCCCTTCCGGCTACGAGGCTCCTTTTCTGATCCTGCAGAGGGCTTTTGTAAGGGATTGTGATCTCTAAGTTTTTCCCCTTTCAAGAACGAATCATTCTATTAATCACAATTCTAAACTGCTGTGGGAGTTTGTTTGTGACTTATGCCTTCACATGTGATACAAGCGACCTGTGTGTATAGGGTCTTCTCTCTGTTCATGTGGGGAAGGCATGGCAGCAGGAGTAGATGGCTGCTCATTCTCTGTAAGGAAATCAGTAAACAGTGGGCACCAAGTACAAGGATGTCCTGAAATATTAAGTCTTGTCCTTTCAAGGCCCCAAAGCCTCCAGCTAGCTTCAGGGTCACGACAATCTCCAAAACACACCGAGCATGAAGTATTCAGAACCAGAAGCCTGTGTGTGCCATATCACATAAATTCATCGTGACTACACCAATCTACTTTTTTTTTAATTCTAAATTATTTTGTCCCATCAGAACGATCTATATTACCAATTAACCAAATTTGCTGCATCTTTGGTGTCCTAGAATTGCTTTAAATTGTTGCTGGGACAGTCTTACAAACCTTCCTGTGCTGTTATGAGACCTTAAGGGGACAGCACTTATTTCAGAAATCAAAGGCAGTTGGGTTCAATCCTATGGTTAGCTGTTAGCTAGACCCTGCAAGGATGTATTTGACTAAGAAAAGGAGACAGCATACATGGACGCAGGTAACCTTCCCTTTGCAAAATGACCCATTTTGAGGCCTTACTTCAGGCTCCTCTCTTCTCTTAATCTTGTTTTTTTTATTAGTTTAGGAGAAGAATTAAAACTCCATTTACAGTATCTGTGAACCCGAATGAGTTAAGTATGTGTGACCAACTTGATGTCTGCCTGTCTGTCAACAGTGCCAGAGTTCAGGGGCATCTGATGCATAGCACAGGAATGTCAGCCATCAATCTCTGGTCCACCTAACTCTACAGCATTAGAGTTGCCATGGTTGCTCATCTGATCTTCCTCATATGATCTCCATCCACAGAGATGTCAGAAAAATCCTCCCCTGAGAGTGCAAGTTCTTTACAAATGAAAGATTATACAACAGAAGACACATGGGAGATTTATATGTGCAAGCTATTGAAAGGATAAAGTGACAGAAGAAGTTTATTGATTAATTAAAGAAAGAATCCGCTTCAGCTGATAGGTTAGAACATAGGTAGGTGGAGTAAACAAAATAGAATGCCGGGAGGAAGAGGTAGTGAGCTCAGAGAAGCCATGCTCCCCTCTCCCCGGCAGATGCCATAGCTCTGCTCTCTGAGGCAGTTGTCGATGCAGCCAGCCACCATGTCAGACATGCTGAATTTTTCCTGGTAAGTGCACCTCGTTATACTACACTGATTATTAGAAATGGGTTAAAATGTTGAATCTAATGGGCCAGCAGTGTTTAAAAGAATACAGTTTTTGTGTATTTATTTCAGGCATAACCTTCATGCAGCCATGGTGCTGGGGACACAGCCTTGCTGCTCAAATAACTACAGAATGGCTTGCAGCCTTGTGGACAACTGAATCCACTGAAAGCCTGAGAAAGCTTGGGAAAGAGTAAAGCATGTGTTCTTGGTAGCAGCGATTTCTCGGTCTGCTCTGCTTGCTAGAAGAAAGCAAGGGCTCTCATCTAAAAGAGGCTTGCTGACTCAGCTTCAGCTGCAAAACCCTGCAGCCCTTAAGAGGTCCTGCCACAAAACATTTAAATGGTGTTGATAAAAGCCAACTGAATGCTTGTATGTTTTCAGCAGTAGCAGGAAAAAAAACTGTGTTGTTTTAAAATGCCGGCTTTCTGGGCCATCCTGCCTGGGCAAACTCTGACTGTTTGAGGAAGGAGGGCCAGCTACAGAAAGAGGGCTTGAGTGTTGTCTGTTGCAGCCTCTTTGATGGCAAGGACCTTGAAACACTGTAGACTTGTGGCACTGAATGCGGCTCTGTTCGGTACCTCAGCCACAAGGTTGGAATGGCAGAAAGCTAAGGAATGGGCTACATCTGGCCAGCAAAGCCACAGCTTTAGTCCTACTGAGATTGCTTGGTAAATGAAAGACTCATGTGGTCAGAAAAACAGAGAGAGAAATAGAGTAAAGAGAGATTCAAAGACAAAGAAAATTTTTAAATGATTTACAGTGTGTTAAAAATATGTGCAGGCTAAAATTTGAAGTTCTTAAAGTTAAAAAAAGGAAGAGAGTTGTTGGGTGTGGTAGTACACACCTGTAAACCCAACACATGGGAGGCAGAGGGAGATTGACCTCTGTACCTTCAAGGTGAGGTAGCACACGCCTTTAATCCCAGTGCCTTGAAGGCAGAGACAAACAGATCTTTGTGAGTTCAATGTGTAGTAGCATACACCTTTAATCCCAATGCCTGAAAGGCAGAGAGAGGCAGATCTCTGAGACTTCAAGGACAGACAGGTATCCAGAGTTATTCCAGGTCCAAGATACAGAGAACCTGTCTCAAAAGGCAAAAAATAAAAAGGAAAAATAAACAAAATAGAGGTTAAATTGAAGCGCACAAAGATGGAAAATTCACAGCGAATTTTGATATTGTATGCTATTATGCTCTTTTTGAATCATTTGAATTTTGAGGCAGTAGCAATAGCTGCTAAAAGATGTTTCTTTATAAAAGCTGCTGAAATAATCCAACATAGATATTTTGAAAATGCCTTGACTTTGAAATTTGGATCTAAGGACATGATGCTTTGGAAAGGAGTTTCTATTTTGTTTTCACAGAGGGTGATAGGCTGTGGATGCCTCTATCCTAATATGGTAGGATGGACCACGCCCTACTTAAAGGTTGCTGTGAACACCTTTAAAAAATTGCTTCGCTCAACTGCCAACTGAAATAAATCAATAATGATGCCACCATTCAGCAGGAAGCATTTTGGAGAGAAAAAACTGCACCCACGTTCCCAAATATGGCTTATAAACGTTCTTTTACATTTAAAATGGGATGTGATATAGATATGAATATTTGCATTAGTATAGATTTTGCTTTACTGATAGAGATTTTAGGTCAATTTTGTTATATGTATATGCATTTTTGATCTTAATTAAGGTATTGTGATTGTGTCGTTCATTTAAAAATATAATGTATATAGGTTATTAATGGATAATCATTAATAATAGTCAAGTTTGTAGTCATGTTAGTTAGATTTTCTAGCTACATAGATATATATATTTCAGTTAGATAGGCATTATTCATATCTCTCTAGACTACAAAATAGGCTATTTAATGTTTTAGTACCTTAGGGTTTTTCATGACAGTGAGACACTCTACTCTTGGCAGCACATATCTACTTCAGGAAGAAGATGGGCATCAAAGAGGATCCTTATGGAGTTTGATAGCCATTTGGGGAAGAAAATGCTCTTGCCTGGATTGTTGCATAAACTGTACACAGAAAACACTCAGAGAGAGGACTACTGAACTTGCCTAAAGGTGAGATGATCTTTTCGTGTTCCTGATTCAGGAAAGGGTCAGCAAACATTCTTCAAGACAAGCAGATAGTGACTGCCTTTGAAATTTCCTGCTTCATGGAAATGTCTGCTGGAAACTATGGGCCTGTAGGCTGAGGATGGAAACACCAACGGTACAGAGGAACTTTGGGTGACTGTCCAGGCAGCGAGATGTCTCTGTCATTTCTAGAGTTTGAAAATGTCTTACTTTTTGTTTGCTTAGGTAATACTGTATTATTCTGGAGTCTCTGATGGAGTTGAAGAATAGATAGATAGTTATAGTTTTCCATTGTTATGATAAAAGATAAAATAGATATAAATATGGTAACTGTAATTCTTGCTTGATAACTGTTTTGTTATATGTAATTTTGCTATGTTAAAGTTAAAGATTCCGTTCTTGTTTAAACAGAAATAGGAGTAATGATGGAGTATAGGTCATTGGTTAATTAAATAAAGAAACTGTTTGGCCTGAAAGGTTAGAACATAGGTGGGTGGAATAAACATAAGAGAATGCTGGGAGGAATAGGAATTGAGCTTAGAGATGCCATGCACCTCTCCCATGGGCAGAAATGGTAGCTCTGCACTCTGAGGCAGATGGCGATACAGCCAGCCACCAGGTCAGACATGCTAAATCTTTCCTTCTAAGCGCACCTCGTGCTGCAACATACATTATTAGACGTGGGTTAAGAGGCTGAAAATAATGGGGCAGGCAGTGTTGAAATGAATAGTTTTGTGTTGTTATTTCAGAGCATAACCTAACAAGGCGGCCCCATGGGGATGCAGCCCTGCTGCTCAAATTTCTACAATCAAGGGGGAAATGGAAGAAGGGAAGAAAGAAGCGAGAGAGAGAAGGAAGAATGGATGAATTCAATCTTTCCTTGGAAAAATGAGTGAACCAATGAATGAGGAGACCTAGTAGGAAAAAAATGTGCTGCATTCCCTCAGAGAGTCAGGTCAAATTAAGGATTGACAAGGTTTTCCACTAAGGAGGAGGCTTATTCCATTTTAACTTCTTTGTGCTCCAGGCCCACCCACAAGAGTGATGATGAGGACAGGGAGAAGAAGAGGAGAGGGTGTACCAGAATTCCCTGGTACAATTTCTCACCCAAATTGTAGCCAAATCACCTGACCTGGGACAGCTGATCTACATGCTGGACCCTAACTCCCAGTTTGACAACTCTAACATTTTAACCAAGTTTGTGAAGATGAAGGAACCAAAAATAGCCCAGTTACAGGATGGCAGGTTCTAAAGGGGTTAAATCAGCTCCCTTTAGAGGGCGGGGTTTGCCTCAGGCGAATCCATGCCAATAAAAGGTGCGTGGAGAGACGGCTCGTCCCTTTTGTTCCTCGCTACCTGTGCTACGCTGGAACTTTGGTTCAGTAAGTTTAACAATAAACTGGTAAATATTCTTTGATATCTGCATTGCCTTTATTTTGTGCCGGTACATCTGGCGCTTCCCCCGTGGGGCTTTGCCGAGAACCGGCCCCGAATTGGAGTCTCTTGCACCCCGAGCCGCTGCAGCGGTCTCTCTGGGCGCACGCTGAAACGGCTGAGATTCTGAGCGGCTCGATTTTCCCTGCTGCTTGTTAGAGTATCAAGCAGTTAGTTTGATTCGACAGACCCTTTTTAACAGCGCCTAAGACTCTGTTCCGAGCCGCCCCGGCCAGATTTCCCCTGCGCAACCGCCCGCCGGCGCGCGCGCGCTGCCTGTGTCTGCTCCCCCTCCCACCCCCACCGCAGCCAGCGCTCAGGTCACGTGACAGCGGCCTGAGAGCCCCGGCAAAAAATACTTATCAGCTTGGTGTCTGTTTCAATTTTGTTTTTGAGTCCTTTTATTTCAGATTTAGGACACGTGGATTCAACTGGGCTCTTTCGCCACCACTGGCAGGAACCAGTTATTACAGGTAAGAGAACTTTTTCTTTTCTAAATAATGTCTGACAACGTGACCTCAGCGTATTTCAATAGTTCTTTTGAATGCACCATTTGGGAGATCTTACAAGAGGTGTCTACCACACCACATATATGGATATTCCTGGGATTCTTAATTTTCCTTAGCACTATTTGGTTTGATAATAGGAAAATGATCAAATCTCTTAAGGCAGAGGTTGAACGTTTAAAAACTATTGAGAATGACAACAATCTTCTCAAGAATCAGTTTGAAGTTCTCCAGGAAGAAAACAAATCTTTGTTTAACATGACTCGGTTAACTGAGCAAAATCTAAAAAAAGTACAGGTTGATGTTAAGGAGAAATTCATTACTATGGAAGAAGGAACAGCTGAATTGGATCGTAAGTTTCAGCAGTCCCTTTCTGTAGGAACTGAAACGTTAACTGAGAGAATCAAAACTGCTGAATGTGACAATCGAATTTTGTCTAAAGCGTATGACAGATTGGCGGAAAGATTGTCAATACAAGAAGGCACGGTTTATGCCATAAAAATTATGTCCAAAGATGACAAGTTATCTCTACTGGACAAATTTCATACTCTAGAATCCTCAATGAAGGCTTTAGAACATAATTCTGGGCAGGAGATTCAGACATTACAAAAAGCAATGGTGAATAGAATTGAAAAGATTGAGGAATTTCTAAATTCTGAAGAAGAAGAGCAAAGGGTAGAAAGGCAAATTTTAACTACATCTGTGGATAAATCCCTCCGGGACAATTTTCACAAAGCTCTACCTACAGCTCTACATGCCTTTCCTGTAATAACAACAGAAAAGGTGGTTGGTTCCAGAAACCCTAGGGTCATCAAGGAAGATACATGGGAGCCTGTCCGTATGAATGATCTCAAAGAAATTAAACAGGCCATCATGTCTTTTGGGATGCACTCCCCTTTTGTTAAAGAGATGCTAAAATCTTGGGCCACAACAAGCAAAGCAACCCCCTTGGACTGGCTCCAGCTGAGCTCCGCGGTCCTTGAGAGTGGACCGCACTTAAAATGGAAATGCTTATTCAGGCAAGAGGCTAGACTTTTAGAACAGCAGGAAAAGGCGAAGGGAATTGACGTTTCCCTAGATAAAATTCTAGGTGAAGGGCTCTTTTCAGACCCTCAGGAACAAGCTAATTTGGATGAAAACATACTTTCTATGTGTACTACAGCAGCCTTAAGGGCTTGGGACAGAGTACAAGACCCAGGACAGAGAATGGAATCATTTGTCACAGTTAAACAGGGTCAGAGAGAACCCTTCAGTGACTTTTTACAAAGATTAACTAAGGCTGTACAAATGGGGATACCTGACCCAGAAGCAAGACGTATAATAATTGAGTCTTTGGCTTACGAAAATGCTAATGTGGAATGCAAAAGGATCTTGAGGCCTTTAATGTTCAGATCAGCGTCCTTGGAAGAATGGGTCTTGCATACACTAGATGTTGACACATTTGACTATGGCACTGAAGCATGGGTAGAAGAAGCAATTTCCAATGGTAAAACGAGACACCAGAATACCAAATGTTTTAATTGTGGCAAAATGGGTCATATGAAAAGGAATTGTAAACAACGGGTTTTCAGAAATAATAATAATGCGTCTTCTAGAAATAACAGGAATAGAAGGAATCAGCCTTCAGGTTTATGTAGAAGATGTGGGAAGGGCAGACATTGGACGAATGAATGCAGGTCTACAAGAGATAGACAAGGCAACCTGATACAGACGGGAAACGTGAGAGGGGGGGCCTCTCAGGCCCCCATGGCAAACATGGTTCAGACATTCCCAGTTTCTGCAGAGAACATGCCTCGTCAGGACAATTAGAAAGCCACATGCCTACTGTTACAAGCAATAGTAATCAGAAAGATGAGTTACGTGTGTTTTGGCAAACTTCTATAAATGATCAAAGACCTAAGCTGAGAGTGTGTGTAAATGGCATTTTTATTACTGGCCTACTGGACACAGGTGCTGATGTAAGTATCATTACCCCAGAATCTTGGCATCCATATTGGCCTCTTCAGAATGTAAATGTTCAGCTCCTGGGAATTGGAACCCTATCTCGAGTAAGACAGAGCACGAGATGGGTTGAATGTATAGGGCCTGAGGGACAAATAGGAAAATTAAGGCCTTATGTAGCCAATATTGCAATGAATTTATGGGGTCGTGACCTATTACAACAATGGAATACTCAAATTAACATTCCTGCTACTTCTAGAGCCCATATTTCTGAAAGGAATATTAAAAGTTATTACAAAAGGACAAAACCGGCCATTAGGGCTGTGCAGGAACAAGCAATTGATGTCCCTTCAGAAATACCAACAGCCTTGCCTCTAAAATGGTTGACTGAGAAACCAATATGGACAAAGCAATGGCCTTTAGCTGAGGAAAAGCTACAGGCTTTAGAACAGCTGGTACAAGAGCAACTAGATGCTGGACATATAGAAGAATCTACCAGCCCTTGGAATTCTCCTGTATTTGTGGTTAAGAAAAAATCAGGTAAATGGAGAATGGTGACAGATCTCAGGGCCATCAACAAGGTTATTCAACCTATGGGCCCTCTGCAATCTGGAATTCCGTTGCCCTCTTTATTACCAAAAGGATGGCCTCTCATAGTTATTGATTTGAAGGATTGTTTTTTCACTATACCTTTGCAAAAAGAAGATAGAGAAAAATTTGCCTTCACAGTGCCTACTTATAACAATTCTCAACCTTCGAGGAGGTACCACTGGACCGTCCTCCCCCAGGGTATGTTAAATAGCCCCTCCCTGTGCCAATATTTTGTGAACCAACCATTGCAAATAATACGCAAGAAATTTCCCAAATCTATTGTATACCATTACATGGACGACATATTGTTATCTGATTCAAACATAGATACCTTGAACAGGCTGTTTGAAGAAATACAGATACTGTTACCTAAATGGGGATTGCAAATTGCTCCTGAAAAGATTCAGAAGGGAGATTCTGTTAATTATTTAGGTTATAGAATAGGTTTGCAAAAAATTAAGACACAGAAGGCACAAATTCGGAGAGATCGCTTACGGACTCTTAATGACTTTCAAAGACTGTTAGGAGACATTTCCAGTTTACGACCAACTATTGGGATAACACCTGATCTAATAATTCATTTGAACAAGACCTTGGATGGTGATAAAGATTTAAACAGTCCCAGAGAATTAACAGCTGAAGCAGAAAAGGAACTGACAATGATTGAGGAGAAATTACAACAGGCACATGTGGACAGAGTGAATCCAGAGCTCGATTGTATTCTCGTCATATTACCATCGAAAATTTCTCCTACAGGAATTTTAATGCAGAGAGATGATATTATCTTGGAATGGATCTTTTTACCACATAAACCAAGTAAGAAACTGAAAACTTATGTGGAAAAGGTCTCTGAGTTAATTATAAAAGGCAAGCTGAGACTTCGTCAACTAGCAGGCATAGACCCAGCAGAAATTATAGTGCCTTTCACTGCTGATGAACTAAAGAAATTATGGGAAGATAATGAACCATGGCAAAGAGCTTGTGCTAATTTTTTGGGAGACATTAATAACAACTATCCAAAAAGCAAGCGGCTCAACTTCATAAAGAGAACTTCTTGGATCCTTCCTCGAATAGTCCGTGATGCTCCAATAACTGGAGCCCGTACATTCTATACTGATGCCAATAAATCAGGGAAGGCAGGTTACAAATCAGAAGACTTGGGTAAGGTGGAACAAAGTCCTTATGATTCTGTCCAGAAGGCAGAATTATATGCCATTCTTATGGTACTAAGAGATTTTAAAGAACCTATTAATATAGTTACTGATTCACAATATGCAGAAAGAGTTATTTTACATATTGAAACTGCTGAATTTATACCTGATGATACAGAACTAACCTCATTGTTTATCCAGGTTCAAGATTTGATCAGGAACAGGCTTTGCCCTATGTACATAACACACATCCGATCCCATACGGGTCTGCCAGGTCCTCTAGCACAAGGTAATGCAGAAATTGATCAATTATTGATTGGTAGTGTGCTTCAAGCCTCTGAATTTCATAAAAAACATCATGTTAATAGCAAAGGTTTGAAGAAAGAGTTTTCTATTACATGGCAACAAGCTAAGGAGATTGTGAAGAAATGCCCTACCTGCTCTTTCTATAACCAAACGCCACTGCCAGCAGGAGTTAATCCAAAGGGCACTCATAGAAATGAAATCTGGCAGATGGATGTGTTCCACTTTGCAGAATTTGGCAAATTGAAATATGTTCATCACACCATCGACACTTATTCAGGCTTTCAGTGGGCAACTGCTTTAAGTTCAGAAAAAGCTGATTCAGTAATCACTCATTTATTAGAAGTCATGGCTATCATGGGTATACCTACACAAATAAAGACAGATAATGGTCCTGCTTATGTCTCTAGGAAGATGAAACGGTTTTTTGATCATTACAATATCAAGCATGTTACAGGTATACCATACAATCCTACAGGTCAAGCAGTCATAGAAAGATCAAATCGAACTATAAAGGATATGTTGAACAAACAGAAAGGGGTGGAAAACACCCCTAGAAATAGGTTACATAATGCTTTGTTAACCTTGAATTTTCTCAACGCTAACGAGAAGGGAACGACGGCTGCAGAAAGACATTGGATAATGGAAAAGTCTGCTGAACTAAATCAACCAGTTTATTTCAAGGATGTACTAACCTCACAATGGAAGCCAGGAGATGTGCTGCGTTGGGGAAGGGGTTTTGCTCTTATCTCCACAGGTGAGGAAAAATTATGGATACCGTCAAAATTAATAAAGGTTCGGTTTGAGGAAGAGAAGTCACTTGGAAAAGATAAATAACAATTCATTCACAAGGATGACCAACATACAGATGGTAAGGATTACTAATAGGATGGGGGCAGGGTTCTTTTCTTATCTCCACAGGAAAATATTCATCTCCAAAGAATTTGAGGGACCCTGAATATTTAATTACTGATGGATGGAAAATAGATACGACCCATTAAACATCAACAATAAAATTCTATATGTATCGTAAGTATTGGTTTTATATATATTTATGTATATTTATATGTTTTATTGAACACTTCTTTATAAATGTGTAGAGCTGGTTTTGGAGTTGGACTATGGCTCAGTCCTTCTTCAATTCCAAGCCTGTTGATAAGAGATATTTCAAAGTTTCTGTCTCAGGTCAGGAGCCATGAAATGGGACAGAATAAGAATAATTTTATACTTGATAAACTTTCTTTGCCTTCCCTCACATCTGTGTCTTTCTTTATATGTCAGTATAAGTCCTTGTTGTTAATGTTTAAATTTCCCATAACAAGGAACATATTTTCCTACAGTAATTTTTGAAGTTTCCAGGATGAAGATGGGGCCCCACAACATCAACTCAATCTGGTTTTTATGACGTCATGAATTTTTTTTTAAGCACTAATTTTGGATCTGTTTTTTGGTACCAATTGCAAGAGACAATTTCATATGATGCACATTTTTGACGATGCTCTGGCCGGACCTTCTCGAAACACACAGAGACTAATTATAGTCTTCTTAAGTCAAAGGTTAATTTGGGAATTTTACCATCGTTTGCTTTCACAGGGGCCCCTAAGAAGAACGTCGCCCCCATGTCAGCTAGAAGCAATCTAAGAGGACGACGTCCCCTCTCCCAACAGAGTTTGCCCACAGGGTTAGGGACATCTTTTAGTGGTTGGTTTAGGGGTGAGGGGACGGGGAGATATTGTATGGAATTAGGGATATATATAAAAAAAAAAAAAAAAAAAAAGAGGGGGATTAACTGGGTTGATGGGATGATTGGTATTTGTGACTTACTGTTTTTAGAAAATTATGTTGGTACTGTTTTTTGTATATTGATATATTGAATATTGAATGTGAGTGTTCCTACCTCTATTTTGGTATAAGAGTATGCTTATATTGTATGGATACATCTATCATATCACAATGTACATTTCTACCTCTGGTACTATTTATGTAATAACATTGTTTACATTTGATAAGTAATGACATTGTTTACAGGTGAAGATCATTGTCTTCATACATTGCACAATTGTTTATTCCCTTAGTTTTCAAATTAGATAGGTATTGAGAATTACATGTTTGTCATATTATTTTTAGGTTAATCAGGTCTTTTAGATACATAGAGATTATTTTCAGTATAGATAGTATAATCTTCAGCCTCTTTGAAGAGCTGTAGAAAATGGCCTTTAATCTAACCTAGAATTCTGTGCCATCGAGACACAATTTACTCCTGGCAACACCACTCTACTCCCGAGAGAACGTTGAGCACCAAAGACACTCCACTGGGAGCTTGTCTTCCTGGCAGAACTGGCCTTTGGGTTAAGAAAAACCCATACCTCAACTACTGACTAAGATATAAACAGGATTGTCTTATCTTGCCAAGACAGGGTAGGATAATCCTAAGAAAGTTCCTTGCATTTGAGAATGGTATGTCAGTTATGTTAGGCCTTAGCCAAAGTTGGTTGACTCAACATTGCAAACGAGATTTTGGGTGATTGCCCAGGCAGTCAGTTGTCTCTGTCATTTGTTGCACATTTTGGATATCTCTTTTTTGTTAA